>NC_061088.1:80599052-80601552 GCF_015104395.2 Macrobrachium nipponense
ACAGTTCAGACACAAAAGGGCTGGAGCATACGTCACAGTTAATCGCTAATAACGACATTCCCTCATTTTATATTCATTGAAGTTTTCTAGCGGGCGGCAATAATGGACGTGAAAGCCTTTTACGCAGGACAGCCTGACGGGAATACACCCCATCAAAGACGGGCGCCACCTTTATATACCCACCTGATGAATTCGTTTCCTTTTGTACGATTTGACCTTTTTTTTTTCACGAGAGCCGGTGGTAGTGACACGTTATTTGAACTTGGTCGCATTCAAAGGAAAGCATTAATTAGTATATTAATGATTTTGAACCGATTATTAGTGGTACTGACACGTTACTTACTTGTTCGCATTAAAAGGAAAGCTTAAATCAGCATAGGATTGATTTTGAACTGGTTGTTAGTTATTAATACGGACGAATCGGTAGAGGAAAATTATAAAAAGTAATGAGCTAACTAATCAAAAATCATTTCCTATACAACAGTCAACCAACTTTAAACCAGATATTCAGAGATAAGGCATATTTTTTTTTTAATTCATCCTATTTTTAACTCAATAAAGTATTTGAGCTCAAAATAAGTGCTTATAAATAACAGGTGGAAGGTAGTACACCATTTTTGAATTATGAATAAAAGTTCCAAAGTCGTCATTTAGAAAAAGAACTCGAGATAATATGTGAGATATTTAGAAGGAAATGCTTTTAAAAAGATGCACTGTACTTTACAAAAAAAAAAAATAATCTAGAATCTAGGTGAAATACTAAAAAATTTAGGAAAGAAAAAATATTAACAAAAGGTGGCCACAGTTTTAAAAGCAAGACTAATGTGGATTAAAACGCCGAATAATATATGAATTATATATAGAAGAATTGCTTTTATAGAGATCAATTGTATTTACGAAGATGCCAGTGAATCTAGGATAAATAATTAATAAATATTTTTAGTAAAGGAAAAATTAACAAAACGGACGCCACAGTATTAAAAGCAATATTAAAGTGGATTAAAACACTGAAATATATACAAAAGTCAAAACCGAGCCGAAGTTTCTTCTGCAAAATCGAGTTTCCTGTACAGCGTATTCTATATAACACTCAAGAACGGCCGGCTTGTGGCCTGTGTTGTAGGTACCTATAGCGGTGCCGGACGCATGGTCATGGTCAACTTTAACCTTAAATATAATAGGTACTGCTAAGGCTAGAGGGCTGCAATTTGGTATGCTTGAGGATTGGAGTGTGGATGATCAACGTACCAATTTGCAGCCCTCTAGCCCCGGTGGTTTTTAAGATATGTGGGCGGACAGAAAAAAAAAACTAGGTTTTAACACACAACGAGAAACATACAAAAACCCACTTCTCAACTCTGGCATAGCAATGGTCAACCCTTTTGGAGAGTCAAGGGGAACTCGAGTTACATCCTTGTTCACGAAATTAATTGAGGGTAACTGGCTGTCTGGGTCTAATCCCCTCGACGCTGCTGCCTCCCCCCCCCCCCCCCCCCCCCCCCCCCCTTCACCCCCTTCTCCCAACCCAACCCCTCCCCTCCTCCCAAACAAAGTTCATTCATGACACTTCCATTCACAAGTCTCTCTCTCTCTCTCTCTCTCTCTCTCTCTCTCTCTCTCTCTCTCTCTCTCGATGTAACGTCAGTGAGGCGTTTGTTATGCAATTATTATTTTTTCTGCTTCGCCAAAATAAACTTGTGTGGTACTTTTGACCTCTCTCTCTCTCTCTCTCTCTCTCTCTCTCTCTCTCTCTCTCTCTCTCTCTCTCTCTCTCTCTCTCTCTCTTAATAAGCTTAGATTAATCTTGGTGAGATACACCAGAAAGAATAAAGCCTTTAACAATCGTGCAACACGGAACAAACCCCATTACATTTTCTTTCTTCTATTTCAAAACACAACATAAAATATTTGCAAAATGTGAACATTACACATAAACGTAGTACAACAAAGTATGGTTAAAGTAGACTCCTTACACTAACACCCATTACAAGCTTTTTTTTTAATCTTGTGTCTTCTCTTGGCTATGAAGTAGAGTCGAGGTTGCTTACTAATTTCCTGAGAAGAATTTATGTTAACCATGTTTTCATGATATGGAGTAAAGCAGCATCAATAAAGCAAATGCACAATGTATTTTCTATCCCCCAATTCTTTGAAACTTAGTCGCTTTTACCCAACTAAAAACGTATTGTTGAAAGAGTTGGTTCTACTATAAATTGGACAAAAATAAATCCATTTTACCTACTGAAAAACAGGTTTGTTCCTTACAAAACAAATGGTAAGAAATTCATCATGTATTCAGTGTTTGTTTGAATGGTGTTTTTACGTTGCATGGAACAAGAGTTTATTCAGCAACGTTGGAGCGTGAACTATCACCAGAAATACACATCTCTAACCCCTCAGTGGAATGCCCGAGAATCCAACTCGCGGCAACCGAGGTGGTACGCCAACACCATCATCATGTATTGAGATTACTATGACAGATGACTTACTATACGACCAA
>NC_061088.1:80604052-80631552 GCF_015104395.2 Macrobrachium nipponense
TGTATCACCTCATCTTAGATGGGAATGCCAAGTCCCAATGCCCAAAGCGGCTGAACGCACACCATACAAGGTGCTCAACTTGCAGTAGGTGCAGACACACAACTGCCTTTATGCCAGCCACCAGAGGAGTAAGGAAGGACTCACCAACTATCTTGTCCACACTCCACCAGGCTCAGAAGTACCCAAAGGAACCAGCAAACATGATGCAAATGCAGCACCAGCCACTCACAGAACTTCATGGCCATGTTGCCATCATTTCTACATGCCACAATAGTCGATGATACCTAGTGTATTGGGGGTGCTAGCCAGCCATCAGCCATTCATATAAATTGAGTAATTTACCACCCACCACACATCCACCACCTGGAATGCTCCCAGCCTACCATTCCTACTAGTCCAAAGACAAAGGATGCAGAGCCAGCAACCCCATCAAGAGATCTACAGAGAAACCAGAAGTCATACAGCCTGCCCACCAGTACCACACCATTCAAGGTATGGCACCCAGACGGCACAACAATCTGAGTTCTCAACAAGACTCAGGCCCATACTCCAGTGTCCAGGACTCCAGTACACGCAGGTATCCACCCACAGTCGCGGACAGTCGATGTCTCCATCCAGGACCTTGACCTCCCAGGCAATCATTGGCACTTGGTGTCACCGTTGGCTCAGAGGTAGAGAGGGACGATTGTCCCCGTCCAGGACCTTGGCCTCCCTGACAATCGGTGACCCGTAATGTTCGACCATCGGCTCAGACAGATAGGGCAGATTGTCGCTGTTGAGGACCTTGGCCACCCAGGCGATCGGTGGCAATTAGTGCCAACCGTTGGCTCTCAGAAGCAGAGAGGGCCGATCGACTCTGTCCAGGACCTTAGCCTCCCTGCAACCGGAGGCAGGGAGGGCCGATCATCTCCATCCAGGACCTTGACCTCCCTGAAATCAGAGGCAGGGAGACCCAATCGTCTCTGTCCAGGACCTTGGCTTCCCTGGCGATGGGAGGCAGAGAGGACCAATCTTCTCCGTCCAGGACCTTGGCCTCCCTGGTGATCAGAGGCAGAGGGGGCCTATTGTCTCCGTTCAGTACCTTGGCATCCCATGTGACAAGAGGCAGCAAGGGCCAATTGTCTCCGTCCAGGACTTAGGACTCCCAAGCGATCAGAGGCAAAGACGCCAGATCGTCTCAATCCAGGACCTTGGCTTCCCAGGTGATCAGAGGCAGAGAGGAGCGATTGTCTCTGTCCAGGACCTTGGCCTCTCATGCAATTGGAGGCAGAGGGGGCCGATTGTCTCCGTCCAGAACCTTGGCCTCCCTGGGACGCTTAGGTCCTGGACAGAGCCGATCGGTCTTCTCTGCCTTTGATCACCAGGGAGGCCAAGGTCATGGACGCAGACAATCGGCCTCCGATTGCAGGAAGGTCAAGGTCCTGGAGAGATATGAGTGTAGGCAGAGAGGGTCGATCATCTCTATCCAGGACTTTGGGCTCCCTTGTGAGAGGAGGCAGAGGGGGCCAATCGTCTCCATCCAGGAAATTGGCCTCCCTGGTGATCGGAGGCAGAAGGGGCCAATCGTTTCCATCCAGGAAATTGGCCTTCCTGGTGATCAGAGGCAGAGAGGGAAGATCATCTCCATCCATGATCTTGGCCTCCCTGGTGATCGGAGGCAGAATGGCCAATCGTCTCCATCGAGGACCTTGATCTCCCTGCGGACAGAGACAGAGAGGGCCGATTGTCCCAGTTCAGGACCTTGGCGTCCCTGCAATCGGAGGCAGAGAAGGCCAAGTATCTCCGCCCAGGACCTTGATCTCCCTGCAATTGTAGTCAGAGAGGGCCAATCGCCTCCATCCAAAACCTTGACCTCCATGAAATTGAAGGCAGAGAGACAACCGATCGTCTCCATCCAGGACCTTGGCTTCCCAGGCAGCACTACCATCAAGCGCCAACGATCCCCAGGGAGGCTAAGCTAAAGTCCTGGACAGAAACAATCAGCCCTCTCAGCCTCCAAGCCAATAGTCAGCAGTGCTCCCACCAAGAGCCACCGATCACCAGTGAGGCCAAGGTCCTGGACAGACACAATCGGACTTCTCAGCCTCCGAGCCGATGGTCAGCAGCGCTTCCATCAAGCGCCACTGATCGCCAGGGAGGCCAAGGTCCTGGACAGACCCAATCGGACTTCTCAGCCTCCGAGCCGACGGTCGGCAGCGCTCCCACCAAGCGCCACCGATTGCCAGGGAGGCCAAGGTCCTGGACAGACACAATCGGACTTCTCAGCCTCCAAGCCGACGGTCGGCAGCGCTTCCACCAAGCACCGCCAATCGTCAGGGAGGCCAAGGTCCTGGATGGAGCCAATCGGCCTTCTCAGCCTCCGAGCTGACGGTTGGCAGCGCTCCCACCAAGCGCCAACGATCGCCAGGGAGGTGAGGCCAAGGTCCTTGACGGAGACAATAGGCCTTCTCAGCCTCCAAGCCAACAATCGGCAGCGCTCCCCCCAAGCGCCACCGATCGCCAGGGAGGCCACGGTCCTGGACGGAGACAATCAACGTTCTCAGTCTCCAACCCGACGCTCAGCAGCTCTCCCACCAAGCGCCACTGATTGCCAGGTAGGCCAAGGTCATGGACGGAGACAATCAGCCTTCTCAGCCTCCAAGCCAACGATCGGCACCGCTCCCACCAAGCGCCATCGATCGCCAGGGAGTTGAGGCCCCTTTCTCCATCCACTGTGGCCAGATGTTCCGCCAAAAGGACAGCATGGCGATGGGCTCCCCACTGGGGGTCCTCTTCGCTAACTTTTATATGGGCACCGTGAAGGAACGGGTCTTCGCCAGGATGCAGCAACCCCGCAGATATGGACGTTATATTGACGACATCTTTGTGCAAGTCGATGCCGAGGATGAGGTAGAAGCCCTCCATCAAGCATTTCAGCAGTGTAGTGTGCTGAATTACACAGTCGAACACAGGTCCGACGATCGGTTCCCCTTCCTCGACGTCCTTGTAAGCAAGACGGAAGACGGTCTCCGTACTTCAGTCTACACAAAGAAGACCAATTTAGGACTTTGCCTCAACGGAGACAGCGAGTGCCGTGCCAGATTCAAAAGCACCATCGTCAGGGCCTTCGTCAGGAGGGCCGTCTCCCACAGCTCGACCTGGCAGGACACTCACCAGGAACTCGACCGCGCCTCCCGAGTACTTTTGAATAACGGGTACTCAAATAAATTAATCAGCAAGGAAGTCTGCACAGCCCTGGAGAAATGGTATGATAGTGAGAGCCAGCAGCCCCGCCCCCAGGATAATATCAAGCTGTACTACAAAGCCTTCATGAGTTCCCATTACCGTGAAGAAGACTCCATTAAGAAAATTATTTCTGAAAATGTATCCCCGACTGACGACACCAAGAATATCGACTTGATCATATATTACCAGAATCGGAGGATGTGCGACCTTATTGTGAAAAATAACCCCTCTCTACAGGTACGAGAACCCCTGAAACAGACGCATGTAGTGTACCAGTATACATGCCCAGTCCGCGAATGCAGCGGCGCCTATGTAGGTATGACTACCATGCGACTGTTGAAGAGACACTCATGCCACGCCCAAGAGGGGGCTATCAAGAATCACACCCGCACCAAACATCAGGAGGCTATCTCCCGGGATGTCATCATACAGAACACGAAAATCATCGGGAAGGCCCCTGATGCCCGTCGGTTGCGCCTGCTGGAGGTGTTCCTCATCAAGCAAATAAAACCTACACTGAATACGACACAGCTGGAATTTCTCCTCCTTACGAGTATGAGAAGACGTGCCACCAACAATGACACCACCAATCACGACAACTCCACGGTAGACAACGCCCCTAAACGAGGTACTCCTGCAGCCGATGGAAATCAAATTAGCCGTGACGTCCCACAGCGTAGCGCAACGCCCATCAACGTTACAGTGCCGCTCAGGAGGTCTAGGCGGCTGCAGGATATCCTGCAACGTAACCATCGGCTCGAAGAAAGTGGCTTGAGACCTGGCTCAGGCAACCAATGAAAACGAAGACTCACCGCCACCAGCCAATAGGAGAGAAGCATGGGGCAGACCCCCTGCTGTCAACCACAAATATAAGGAGGACGGACACCGCACCAAGATCAGTCCACCCTCAGCTTCCCAGCCCGAGGATGTCTGGCAGCTCCAGACGAAAGCTCGCTTTAAGAAAGAGAGAGAGAGAGAGAGAATATCGTTAATGACTTTGATGACTATGGTATCATAGTTTATCTGTAAAATTCAAATATATACACCTATTTTGACCATGACCTCTATAGGCGCTCTACTAGCCTGTTTAAGTAGCACGGAAAAAGCCGCTATTCGCAAAATAGAGAAGAATCTCTACAAGTGTAACGCTGCTGAAGTATCCATTACTTTTAATAAAGTATGCTTGAGAGAGGGTCTGCTTCCTAAGTACAATAATAATAATAATAATTCTTTGTGTGTCTTTTATGCGAGTCTCTTCATATGTAATTCATGATAATTTTCTGTGGCTATTATTGTCTTCTGCTCATTGTCATATCTTTCACTTTCCCCAACTTGCTAGGCAATAATCGATATCCATTTAATATCTGATAGTTAATTCATATATCTAGAGATTTATTTCAATGCTCTGATGTAATAAAAAAAAATTAGGGTAAAAATATATACTGTAAATTTCAATCGTTGATAAATGTGGCACCACAAATCATTTGAAGAAGTTTGTTAGTGGCAACCTTCATGGAGAACTACTTCTTTCTGTTGTCTATATTTTGTGTAGTTATTAAGAAAAAGAAGACATAGAGAATCGAAGGATAAAAGTGCTTCTCTCTCTCTCTCTCTCTCTCTCTCTCTCTCTCTCTCTCTCTCAAACTTGGAAAAATGTATCCTAACATAACAGAATAATATTATGTAAATATATGTGTGTGTATATAATATGTGTATATATATATATATATATATATATATATATATATATATATATATATATATATATATATATATAGTTCTGTTCAGCTAGGATACATCAACGTTAATTCTCTCTCTCTCTCTCTCTCTCTCTCTCTCTCTCTCTCTCTCTCTCTCTCTCTCATATATATCCTCAACTGGCATTTGCTGTAAAATGACCTATTAACATAACAGAGCTTTATTCTGTTCCAACTGGCCGAATCATAGTTGGCATTTTCCACGAGTTTTTCTTCAAACAAGGACTGGATTCACAGAGTTTAAATTCAGCATAAGTTTAAATATATTTATCAGACTTTTTTTTCCTCGAGTTCATTATTAAAAGGAGCATTCTATTAATTTAAATGATATAAAAGTAAATCTATTTTCACTCAGTTGCAAAATGTAATTTAAATCTATTTTATTCTTCCTGAGTACACCACAAACTGACAAAGTATCAGAAAAAAAGTTGTCCAAGTTTCTAAATCAATGAACGAAATTACTATGTAAGTTACATTACGAAAGTGACAGAAAATTGACAGCAAGCAAAAACAGTCTGACAGATGACGTCATAACAATCGACACTAGCGCCACCTACCAACAGCGTCTCATAAACAGGAGCTGTATTCCTGTGATGGACCAACATCGCCCCCAATTAATGTATCTAAACACTTCAATTCCTCAGTAGAACGTAATTATGTAATCGACGCATTGTGACGTCGTTCTCATGTAATTCATGGGGATTACGTTCATGTGTACGTAAGGCTGAGGGATATACTTTCGTCCAATTGTAAGATTAATTTACTCCATGAATTTATAACCGTGTTTAAAATCTCACACTCGAATTCAAGCGTTAACCGTTATTTTTGTATTCTAATAACAGCGTTTTGAGTAGTAGCAATAATTGTGTATTTATTCCCATCATTCAAATAAAAACTACAAAGTTTAGCTTTTACGAGATTACTTACAGAAGCGCGTCTAGCAAACAAACAAAAAAATATCAGTAAACACAACTATATATGAAAACAAAGCATTTGTCATAGTCTCATAGAAAATGTGAATGTCTCGATCTCAGGGTAACTTAGCATAATAGAACGATGGAGTCTATATAACTTTTACGTTTTTCCATTTGATTGGATTGCTGTGTATACAGAGTCCTACCTAGTAAAATATAGAATACTAATAAAACAATCAATGAAGCATAAAGATTTTGTTGACTAAATATATCACACAGGGCTTAATTAAGCCAAGATTAGTAATTAAAGTTATTTATGGATTCTGACGCAAAAATTTCTAAATGCTAAACTTACAAATAATTTCAAACTAATTTCAATAAACGCTTTGCACGTATTTGACACAATATATATATATATATATATAATATATTATATCTATATATATATATATATATATAATATAAATAATACATAGTGTGTGTGTGTAGCCTGCATAACTATATGATGCAATTCTATACACAATGTCAATCACATATCGATATACCTTTGACAAACGTACAAAAAAACATTAAAAGAATATATTTGATAAATAAATAAAAAAAAAAAATATTCTCATATACCTAACGTATTCGTGAGGTTGCATAAACCCTTCACAATAAGAGGTGACAAACAGCCAATCCCTTCTACAGAACCTCCGTGATCCTGTAGGCTACCGGCGTACATCAATTCTCCCCCCCCCCCCCCCCCCCGCCCCGCCCCCAATAAGCCTATTGGCTACCGGGAACACCCACCCCCACCTAGGCCCCGGTGTGGCCAAAATCTCTGGACCATCCTTCCTATTTCCTGTGAACCCTACCCCCACCCCCACCCCAAACCCTCCCTTTTTGTACTATCCGCTTATTCGTTCATTCATTTCTCCTTCCTTCTTCCTGTCTCTCTTATTTCCTTCTGTAGACACTTCCTGTTTATTGCTTCCTCTAGGAAACTTTTGTTTCAGATGAAGTACAAAAAAAGTACCAGCTTCACGTGTGTATACTATACTCTCTCTCTCTCTCTCTCTCTCTCTCTCTCTCTCTCTCTCTGTAATGAAATTATTTCACATGTGTTAAACGTTGCACGTAAGAGGTAAAAACAATGTGTGCATATATATATATATATATATATATATATATATATATATATATATATATATATATATATATATATATATATATATATATATATATATATATATATATATATATACTAACGGTAGTAGATTAAAATACCTCATTAACAAAATTTTCTGAAAACATTTGAAGCAACCTGTAGTTATTTTTATATCATCCCATGTAGGGTTGTTGAATTTATATTATAACCCATTCATTTCGTTCAAGTTTACGTAATTAAGAGAGAACAGCAAGCGCAATTTTATTTTGACTACTCATAAGCTGATCAGTCTTAGTAGGCCTATTTATTTTTCTTAAATGTCCACTTATCATATCAACGAAATGCAAATGGCTGAACTTAACTTACGAGTCTATGAGGAGAAAATACCTATGATAAAGTCACAAATAATGCACCTTCTTACCTGGCAGACAGGACGTGGTGAAAGTGAAGAGGGGGATGGGTGAAATACAAGAGGAAAGGGACAAAAAAAAAAAAAAAAAAAAAAATCTGCAGCGCACAACGAGAGAAAACGATATATCACAGTTAAGGCTCATAATTACACGACTCCCTTAATCATCGGGAACATTTACCATTTTCTTCCACGTCGGGAAGTGCGGAGTTTAGTCATTACGTCTTGCATACATTATATCGTTTCTCTTTCTGCTATCACGACAGTATGTATATCCTCGAATCTTGTATTAAAAGTTATTTCTCTTCGTGATTGTTTATTCGGTAGCGTGCTATCGAGACGCTAATTAAGTCCTAAGAGAGCATTTCCGGTTGAATAAGTTTCCTATAGAGAAATCGCGTGCGGCGCATAGCTTCCGTTTTCTATATTTCACGGGTTGATTTGAAAGAATGTGAAGTACGCGGGTTTTAAGTGCTCTGCCGTGAGAGCAGAGCAAATGTTCGCTTTTTAAAAGAAAACGTTCGTCCTCCAGAGCCCCCACAAGAATATACACCGTTACAGTGTAAATAAACAATTTAAAAACACTTTATTGTACATGTGACGTTCTTCAAGAGCGGATCTCATAAGCCACTAATAACATCATTTCTTCCTGTAAACGGATCAGGGTAAATCACACGGTCTAGGTGACTAGGTCTAGGTATACCCAAGGCCGTGGGTAACCCAACAGGTAACTGAATTGACCGAAATGATAAGGAACCTCATTATGTCTTCACCTGGCCAAGGCCTGGAGGAATGAAAGTTACAAAGTGATTACATCTGAGGAGGAGGAGGAATAAGGTCACTCATATTGACCAACAATAATTAACGGTAATTTTTAAAAAGTAGGGTTGCAAGTTTCAGTAAATTAACTAGCCACGCCAAATGCGTAACTGAAATTTTTGTATCGACTTGCTATTTCTCAGATGATACCGAAAATAATAGTTTCCATTTTCTATAAAAGAGTAAAATTGGTATATGAAGGCATGATTTACTCCAAGACGGGTCAATATATATAGTACTGACTGCCTTATGTACGGTAGTATTAGCAATGATCATAATTACAATTAGCAATGGTAATAATAATTTTAGTAATAATAGTATTAGGATGACTTTTTATGCTAATTCAATATTTAAAGCCTAAAAATCTTTACTCTCTTGTTAATATTATTTCATGTGAAATATACTTTACACCTACAGGTTCTCGAGCTTAAAGACCCCTTCCTTCCCTCCCTCCCACCGACCATACAACACCGCCCCCCCCCCCCCCCCGCCCCGCCTCTCCTAACGCACCACCGAATCTCAACGTAGCATTGCGGATGACCGCGCGCGAGAGAGCCATAAATAAAAGAAAACGTTCAAGTTACCTCATCACCGGACCGGCACGAAGATGGTGAAAGGGATACATATCCTAAAATCTACGGCCATTGGCAAAGTCTGGAATGCGCATGCGCAGGATTTTCTCTCGGGTAAATGGAATTCTACTCTTGATATTTTTTTTCCAGTCAGATTGGTTTTTTTTATCAATCTTTTCTTATTTTCGTTTATAATTTTAATTTTTTTTATTTTTGTTCTGTATAATATTTACTAGTGGCTAAGCAGTAGACGCGTTGGAAAAGTTGCTATATATATGTTCAGTAACAAATGACATCCAGTAATTAGTCGGTAAATGGCAGATTACCTAAAGAGAAAAAGCACAGGCTAAATAGTATAAAGTTTATATACATACATATATATATATATATATATATATATATATATATATATATATATATATATATATATATATATATATATATATATATATATATATATATATATATATATATATATAATATATACATATATATATAATATATATATATATATATATATATATATATATATATATATATATATAATATATATATATATAATACATACACACGTTTATATAGAATTATTACATGCCGTGTATATTTACATTAAGACACAATAAGTGTGTGAGCGCGCGCGTGTCTGTATGTGTGTGTATGTGCGAGTGCAACCACGCCTACTCCCACAGTTTATTGGGCGTCCATCTGTACAGTTTTTATAACAATTACGCGCGCAGGTAACTCGAGCAGATCTTTTATGAATGGCGCGAACCGCTTCGGTACTTTCAAATGGGAACAAAAAACCCACCTGGTTACGGAGTCCTCTTTGCCCGGGCGAACACAGCCTACCTAATTTCTCTCTCTCTCTCTCTCTCTCTCTCTCTCTCTCTCTCTCTTCTCTCTCTCTCTCTCTCTCTGTTGTTCCACTAGAGTTGCTTCGGTCATGTATATATGCATTATTTTTTTTTATTTTTTTATTTGGTGTCAGCTTTCTCCGTTGTACTGCATAATGTTGACTACGATGCTAAATTCGTTAAAAAGAGGGAAAAAAACTTGATTTTCAATGATTGGGATAGTTTTTTTTTTATTCCTCTCACCATTTATTTATTTTTTTTTTTAGTATCATAAACTCAGCGCTGACTTCTGCCTTTGTTAGAATGACGCTAAATTGTTACTTCACAAAATTGTTTTTTTTTTTTTTTTTGCAAATATAAAGCAAAAAACACACCAAAAATGCGATTGCAGTTGTAGTGGTTAGAAATAAAGTGGTTATTTTATTTTTACCTCAAAAAAATAAAAAAAATAAAAAGCAGCATCCTTTCTCTCTCTCTCTCTCTCTCTCTCTCTCCTCTCTCATCTCTCTCTCTCTCTCTCTCCACTTGAATTGTTTTGGTCATATATGTATTGTTTTTATATTAGGCATTAACTTTCTCCATTCTCTGCATAATAGTGACTACGACGCTAAATTCGTCGAAAGAATAAGCCCTTGATTTTCAAAAATTAGATTTTTTTTTTATCCTTTCTCATAACGGGGATTTTTTTTTTTTTTTTTTTTTTTTTTGTATAGCACATACCATTTTCGTCTGTCCTAAATAGAATGAAAATAGGTTGTTAATTCACGAACACAACAAATAAATAAATTAAAAAAACTGCGATTGTTGTAGTTGTAGCGATAGTAGTGAAGGGGTTACTTTATTTTTTATTTTCTCTCACCAAAAAACTCAGCATCCTCTCTCTCTCTCTCTCTCTCTCTCTCTCTCTCTCTCTCTCTCGTTCGTTCAATCCGTTAGGTAATGCAAAAAATCATGTGTGTACCGTTTCCTTTCTCTCTCTCTCTTGGAATTGAAATTGGAATACAGAATTTAGGCCAAAAGCAATAATATCACAAAGAAATGCACTTACATTATAAGAAAAAAAAGCAAATTCGACTGTGTATTAGTTACAAATCATATCCTGGATCGTACAGCATAAACCCTAAAGCAACGTCCACACGGTCGAACTTTGCCCGACAGACTTTGTTCGATGTGACGTCAGAAGCGGGAAAAGTCAGAACCTTATCCGCAGTTTCTCCGCTTCTGACGTCACATCGGACAAAGTCTGTCGGACAAAGTTCGACCATGTGGATGGGGCTTTAGGGTACTCAAATGCAATTAGAAGAAAAACAAATAATAGGAAAAGATAAAAAAAAAACAATCCAAGTAAAAATGCGAAAACCTGTGGAAGAGGAGACCTGAAAATAGCAGCCATTTTAAGATTCAAGGTTTCCCCAACACTTAACACTTAAACACTTAACACTTAAACATCCAACTCGACGCTCAGCCATGCACTTTCCTATGTAAATAAGTGCGAGGCACTTTGGCACCCGACTTGGAACAAAACAGAAGTTTTAATTACCTTTCCTCTCTCTCTCTCTCTCTCTCTCTCTCTCTCTCTCTCTCTCTCTCTCTGCGTGTGTATTCCTTCACTCTCTCTCTCTCTCTCTCTGCGTGTGTATTCCTTCACTGTCTCTTCTAAAGCAAACATACGCGACGATTTATAAACCTGTCTTTTTTATCTTTTTATTTTTACTAATTACCCATTTCTTCCCGTTGTCATTTTTGGATTTTATTTAATCTGGCTTTATATGCCAGCACGGGCTCTTGCTCATAATTTCCTCCTAAATTACTTAACTCAGTCTGGCATAGGAGTACCGATGGAGGGTTTCTGCTCCCCTAGTTGAAAGATAATATATACATCAGAAGATATCCAATCATCCCGTTGTAGGATATCAAGAGATAAACCATTAGTTGTAGGATATCAAGAGATAAAACCATTAACCATTTAGCCCTTGGGTGTGGGAATGGTAGTAGAATTCAGTGGCGATACAAAAGGTACTTAATAAAGTATTACAGGATAATAAATTAATATATATGAACTAGAACCACTACGAACGATTCCTAGCTCAAACTGCCACTCAGGAACCTCTTGGCATCCTGCAATTGTGTCAGAAGTATTATATATTAAATTACAGTCGCGATGATTTTAAGAGAGAGAGAGAGAGAGAGAGAGAGAGAGAGAGAGAGAGAGAGAGAGAGAGAGAGAGAGAGAGAGAGAGAGAGAGCCTATATAAACGTTATCAAGTTAACAAAGGGACTTCGTATATGTAGATATGTTATCATTAAGACGAAGAAGGTAAATATTATTCCAGCAGAAATCTATTTCCTGTACCTATACGTTCATAATATATATATATATAATATATATATACATATATATATATATATATATATATATATCATATAATATATATATATATATATATATAAAATATATATATACGTATATGTATAATATATAACATATATATATTATATATACTTATGTATAGATATATGAATATACTTAAATGTCTATATAATTGACAAATTTGTATTATATATATATAATATATATATATATATATATATATATATATATATATAATATATATATATATATATATATATATATATATACGTTATAATATATATATATATGTGTGTGTGTGTGTGTGTAAACATCTGTATATATACACACAAATATGCAAGCACAGCTATAAGGAACAAACAACACTCCAGCAATTTTAATCTTAAACACTCATCATAATTCAACCCTTTTTTTTTTTTAACAACGCAATCAATTTTCTCTCTTAAGAGAAATCGTTGGCCCACCATAGAAACCCCGACAGACTCTCTTTCCCCTTAACTGTCGGGTTAATAGGCATCTTTATGACTTAATAAAAACAGCGGAGAGACCTCAAGCCATTTCCGCGTTAGAGGGAAGAATCATTAATTAGAATAACTTCCGCTGCTGAGAAAAACGCGAAAGTTACCCATCGCATGAATGGCAGGAAGTCTCGTTTTCTATAACCCGGGTCACCTGGAGTCGCAATATACTTTTTTTCTTAGTTATGCTTTCTAAGATTATGGTTTTATTTATTTATTTTTTATTGGGTGTGCATATTTCACAGAATTACTTTGTTTGCTTAATGGGCCATACTGATAAAAGTGCCTGTACTCTGATGCGTATTACTCTACCCTTGTTTTTTGCATATATATATATATATATATATATATATATATATATATATATATATATATATATATATATATATATATATATATTATATATGGTAAATATGGCCTGTTACAACAGAATTCCATGTAGTAAATGGAGCCCATACAAACACCAAAATATAGAAAGTAAAACGGCTACCTATTGCTGATGTATCTCCTAGTATATAAATACAGTCTTTTCTGTAACTTTTCTCATTCATTCCTTACCTGAAGAGAGAGGCAGCAATCTCTTGAAATAAAGTACTTAGTTTCTATAGTTTGTCGTTTTTAAGGCCTCCTTTTATTATTATTATTATCTATTAAACCCAGTTTTCTTTTATATTCTTATATCGTAAGTGACAGTCATAAGTCGCGCATAATCCCGGACTTCTCGCAGTGAACACTCGCGCATCAGCCTAGGTGTCAGTTGGACGCGTCACAAGAGCGCCTCCTGGCTCGCTATTCAAGGATTATCACGCGTCACACTCCTGGTCTCCCTTGTCATCTAGGCTGATGTCCAACTGTCACAGATTATTAAACCCTGCTTGCTAGTCAAAACTTCAAGGACTAACACGTCGACACGCAAAGACAAGGGGCTCTTTAAAACAGCAGTTCTGGAGTCTGGATACATTTCCTGGTCGATGTACGAGTACGTAACCGTTAACTTTTTTTTTCAATTTCCTGATCGCGGCTTGGTTTAGGACGCTGCCCGTAATGGCTGGGATTGGTCATGTCGGCTATATGCGTGACTGCAGGACGATGCTAGATCTTTTCGCGCCATCTTTCAATCCTTTCATGGGGGATTTTTGTTTTCTTTGAATAAAAGAGGTTCTGGAAGGGCTGTGTAGTAGGCCTATTTTTAGTGCCTGTCTCTCTAGCTCTTTGTAAGACTTCAAAAATAAACTCTCCCCCGCTGTGCTACTGCTGTGGATCTTTGAGATCTTCCGAGTTCTTAGTTTGACTGCCTAATTTCTCAAATGTTACAAGGGTATTCTTGTATTGGCTGGATAGGCCGTATGCAATTTTCACATTTTCTGAGCAAATTTCTCAAGATTCAGTCTCGAATCCTAACGAAGAACGAGTAGACGGAGTCTTTGGCATTATAAAATGCATATACTACAGTAGAATCACATCAACCTTAAAAAATGCCTACAGTGCACCGCAAGAGATGCACTGTTTCCCTTCGAGAACTGGCTAATTAGTACTTACTAAATTTACAGAGTTAAAAGATGAAAACTCTTTATTCGCATTAACATCTCGTAGTGTTAACAAAAACCGACGTCAGTACACCTAACGTAGTACACTGTAGGCATTCAAGGTTCTTTTGCTGTACCTCCTTTCATATTAACTTTCTTCCCTCTTACTTTCCACCCTCTTCTAACAATTGTTTCAACATTGTTTTAAGAGGTGAATGACCTCTAGGTCACAGCGCATGGCCTTTGGCCTGAATCTTAGATTCCAATTCTAATTTATATCCCACAAGTGTATGTGTGTGCATATACGTACGTCCATGTATATGTATAGGGCTACATATATGTACATTATAAAATATATTTGTATATATCTATATATGTACGCTATATATAGATGTATGTTTATATATATATATTTCCTCCTATATGCCCACCACACAACTCAAAACAAAGCGTGATCCGACCTCCTGCTTGCGCGCAAGATTTTCCCCGCATGCATAAGTTGTAAAACATTATATTCCTAACTTCACGTGAAGTACTTTTATAATTAATACTCATACTCATACTAACAACTAGGATCAAATAAAAAGGACACAAACTGAACACGTTCTTATACGCTCATTTATAAGTGGAAACAAAAAATAATTGAACAGAAACAGACTAAATTCAGTACACTAAATAAATTGAAACGTGCTAAAATCTACGGTCAAATAAGAGCCTTTTTCACCAACGAAAGTTAAAACAAATACGCTGTATTTTATTAGAAATAATTTTCCCGTACTGTTTAACATGCACATTACTTCATGTTTAACATTTTCATTCAAATATATAAATTATAAATATATCCTCAAATGCTTGTATCTCAACTCAGCGCGAAACACCTTTTTCCATAGACCTTTCCTAATCCCAAAAAGATCAACAACAACTAAGTGCTTTGTATGCTTACTAAAAAAAAAAAAAAAAAAAAAAAAAAAAAAAAAAAAAAAAGCAAAAATACAAGTTTTACCATCGACCCGACACCTTAAGACTCATTAGTCCAAGTCGCCTTATTGTCGTCACGCGTGACATTATGCTACCACCATAGCCTGACCTAGTTCCATACCCTGACCTATAAATAGTTCCGCCCCCTCGATATCTGATCGTCAGACTGGTTGTGACACAAAAGTCACATGGCGGTGGTACTACCGACGACGAGGCTTCGGCACCGGAGGCAACTTCCAATCAAATAATTCAGTCCAGACTATGTATGCAAATCCGGGTGCTGATAAGGCACCAGGGCACTGAGGCTAATTGTTTCTGTACATCTCACAAACACACAGTTGTCGCTCCCTCTATCAGATCGTCGGAGACTTTCACCTTTTCTCAGGCGGGAAACAGAGATCGTTTGTGCTTGTCTTGTCAATATCAGGTGCTAGGTTCAACGATGCATAAAAGCGCCTCAGTAGCGTCATCGGTTCGGTCCTGGCCTGCCACCTCGGTGGACGCGAGTTCGATTCTCGGGCATTCAATTGAGGTGTGAGAGATCTGGTGATAGAAGTTCAGTCTCGACGTGGTTCAGAAGTCACGTAAAGCCGTTGGCCCCCGTTGCTGAATAACCACTGGTTCCATGCAACGTAAAAAGACCATACAAACAAACAATCAACGATGCATAAGGTGAATGAGAGAGAGAGAGACAGAGAAAGAGAAACTAAAGTGTTGGATTAACTCATGTAAACGGGTTATATAAAAATTAACACAAATCTCTTTTATATCAGACCGTAACACCACAAAGGACGAGAGATAAGAAAGAGAAACTGGTTAGATCTACTCATGGAACAGAGATAAATATAAATTAGCCAAATTTTTTTTAATACGAGCCAGTAACACAATAGAGCCCGAGATAGTGTGTAGCCAGTAACACAAAGCAAGAGATAGTGTGTAGCCAGTAACACAAGAAATCAAAGAGGAAAATACTAAATAATACATTTAGCATATACTTAAGCACGTAAAGAAAATACACCAGCAATGTCAAGAAAATATTAATAAACTGTTAAACCTACAGAAATTTTGACCGACGACTCTTGATAATATTTCTAACAATTTTAGATGTGGTCTCGTAACAGGGACGATTTTAAAATGAAAAAAAAAAATTGATTTAAATAATATTCGGAAGATAGACAGAATAAATTAATGACGCCGAGAAGCGAAATTTAGTAAAAGAAAAAAGAAAAAGTCAAACTTACAGAACATTTTCCTTGATTACTCAAACGTCTCAGATATTTTTGACTATTTTAGTCAAATAAAAAAAAAATAGTAAAAAATGAGCCGAAGTTTCTTCGGCGCAATCGGGTTTCCTGTACAGCGTAGAATGCTGTATAAAACTCTCGATGTGCTGCAGTATGAAATTCACAGCCACGACCGGACAGCGGTCAAGACACGATCATGGCTAAACTTGCCCTTAGGTAAAATAAAAACTACTGAGGCTAGAGAGCTGCAATTTGATATGTTAGATGTTTGTAGGGTGAATGATGAACGTACCAATTTGCAGCCTTCTAGCCTCAGTAGTCTTTAAGATCTGAGGGCGGCAAAAAAAAAAAAAAAAAAAAAAAAAAAAAGTCCGGCTGGACAGACAAATAGCCATCTCAACAATTTCCTTTTACAAGTAACAAACCAGCAACAACTGGCTATACAATGTGGTCAGACAATTTCCTACACTTTCCACCAACTCTCTGGGCAAACAAGTTGCTAATGATGAGTTTTTCAAATGATGACCGAGTCTCAAATGATGAATAAGCGACGAATCATGACTAATTTGCCAGCTCGTAAAAAAACGAGTGGTCATAATAATGAGTAAATAGTGAGTAAGTACCGAAGTTATAAATATTAATGAGGCGGACGTTTGAATGACGGATAAGGTGCAAAGCAAGAGGAGCAGTTTACGAATAGTTTGTTCGTTTATTTGTTTGTATGGTGTTTTTACATTGCGTGGAACCAGTGGTTATTCAGCAACGGGACCAACGGCTTCACGTGACTTCCGAACCACGTCGAGAGTGAACTTCTATCACTAGAAATACACTTCTCTAACCCCTCAGTGGAATGCCCGAAAATCGAACTCGCTGCCACCGAGGTGGCAGGCCAAGACCATACCGATTAGGCCACAGAGGCGCTATTTTACGAAATATTAGCATGTTCGGTAAAAGTACCCAGAATTAACGCGAACATTGAATGCGGACGTGTATGTATATATATGTATATATGCGTATATTATATATAAATATATATATATATATATATATATATATATATATATTATATATATATATGCACGTATTTATGTACATACATACACGTGTGTATAACTGAATCACGAAAATTTGTTTCCACAAAGGAAAGTGAAACAATGGAGTAACTGCTTACACATACAATGTATACCTATAGATCTATATTTATACATTCACATATAAAGAATGAATAATTTAATCATAATGTTGCAATTCAGTCCCCAGAATAAGACGAGCTCGATGAAAAACATTGATGAAAGCAAAAAAAAAGCAAAAGTGTATTATGAAGGGAGAGTTCCTGCCATTGCCAATAGCCCAGCGTTTTCCCGTCTTGTCTGACTTACAGCGAATGAACGCAACCACCGAGCGTGATTCTACGAGCGTCACTCACACCTGTTATTTAAAATTTCGGCCAAAGGCCAAACACAGGGACGTACGAGGTCATTCAGCGCTGAAAGGGAACAGTATGAGGTGTTTCAGGAGGAAAACCTCGCAGTTGCACCATGACAACTGTTAGAGAGGGTGGAAAGCCAGATGGATGAGAGAGAATACGAACGAAGGTACAGTAAAAGGAATGAAAGGCTGCGATGCACCAAAAGAGGTGCACTGGTGGCACTACCCCGACACAGGGCGAACAAATTATAGAGAGAGAGAGAGGGTGTGTGTGTTTTAATAAAGACAATAAAATTCCAAGTAGCAACCAATATATAGTGTGTATCCATAATTACAATTGTTATATATGTCGTTATAGCTATAAGCAAGAGAGAGAGAGAGAGAGAGAGAGAGAGAGAGAAATATTATATCCCTAGTAACTGACATCAAAATCAAAGCGTTGATAATCGGATCCAGTCCTTACCACGGGAGGACGCCGTTGCTAACAATTTTACAAAAACAAACGACATCTCTCCCCCAAAATCCAATTGTCACACACCTGTCCAGGTGAGAGGCCACACGTTCCCACGGCCGTAAAGGTTATAAAGCATATTGAACAGCGATTCGCTAAGGGAGTGTGAGTTTTATAACTTACGGTGAGGAAAGAAAATGCCATCCAAACGTCCATTTGTCAGGACATTCCTGTACAAAATTTAAGTATGCATGTATGCATGCGTGCATATATGAATGCAAATGGTCACACACACAGATAACCGATCTTTTAGCAATTGGACGGGCGTTTATGCGTGGTGTATGTCACTCAAGGACAAGCGTTACGGACTGCAAAAAAGCAAGAGCCCGTGTCAGCATAATGCTGGCTTGATCTAGCTACTAAGGACGAATTCCAGACACGACGGCAAAGGGTATTCAGCGCCATATTGGAAAACTAATAAATCACTTCCGGTTGGACGATGGTTAGCATTGAGATGTCAAATCCACGCACGCCAACTTTTGACAAATAACAAAAGTTGATCAAAGCGCCCAAAATTGATTCAGATATTCCTGATATCTATAAAAAAAATTCCTTTAGAATAAAAACCGAAGCTTTATATTTACCCATATATCGATACAAAATACTTTAAGAAGCTAACTAGAAAGTGCTCCTCATTTTTGCTTCTCATAATAAAATCCACGCTATGTGCAGGGAACAATATACTGGCCGGTTAAGTATTTTTAAGATTTTCTTACAAACTACCGAGTCTAGAGGGCTGCAAATTGGCACGATGATCATCCACCCTCCAACCATAAAACATGCGAAATTGCTGCCCTCTAACCTCAGTAGTTTTTATTTTATTTAAGGTTAAAGTTGGTCATAATCGTGCTTCTGGCAACGCAACAACACAGGCCACCGCGGCCGGCTGAGAGTTACAAGGGCTGCGGATCACGCAGCATTATATCGAGACGACCAAAAGATGTATATATTTTGGGTGGCCTTAGTTATACGCTGTACAGAAAACTCTATTGTCGGGAGATAATAATAATAAATTATTTATTATTATTATTATTAGTATTATTATCATCATCGATGATCACGATAATGACATGTTTGCTGTGCAAGAGTAAGAGGAAATTATGCATATAGAAACACTCCAAATTGGACATTTTGTACAAAAAAATAATAAATAAATAAATAAAAGATGCCAGCCCCCTTACACATATAAAGCCGAACAATCATATATCACTAACATTCACAAGCGCATCAAATACGTCACAAGTCAATACATTTTACTACCGAATGATTTCATTTCAACTTCAAATATTTCTCGCGACGAACTTCATATCGACTTATCAAAACCTTGACCATAGAGAAAGTTAAGATGGAAAAATATGCTCCAGAAAACGAAACTCCAGTCACGAAGACCATATTGGGGATCCTCCAAGATTGGGAAACCAGCGGTTGTACCTGGGCCATTTAAAATGAGGAGTGGGGGGCGGGGAGTAGGAGATTTGGGAGGAGGGGTTGTAGGAGATGTGTAGGGAGGAGTAGGAGATGGAGACCTGATATGAAGGTGTCAGATTCCTCGCATAGTGAGAAACACTTTCCTCTCTCTCTCTCTCTCAAGCTATTACTTCATAACTCGACAATAACAGGCCAAAGCAATATACGAACTTCGTGCGTATCGCGCGCATGCGTGGATGAATTTAAAAACAATAGTTGCGATACTTATTAAAATCACGAAAATTAATATTATAATAATGGGTGTTATATATATCCTCCGGGACGTTTATAACCTTTATATCCATTTAAAGGGATACAGATATAACAAAGTACGCACACAATATATATATATATGTATATATATATATATATATATATATAATATATATACATATATATATATATATATATATATATATATATATATATATATATACAGAGAGAGAGAGAGAGAGAGAGAGAGAGAGACATACATTATGATAAGTTATCTAAAATGTTAATGAAATACACAAAACGAAATATACAAAAAAAAAAAAACTTCAATACGAAATAATTCATAGCCATAAAAACGGAGCTATGAAAACATGAAGTTCTATCAATGAGAGCTGAGGAACACGAGAGAGAGAGAGAGAGAGAGAGAGAGAGAGAGAGAGAGAGAGAGAGAGAGAGAGAAACTAATATAAGATTTACAACCTAACGCCTATATGAAATTGCGCCACGCGAGTACGGCCTCAGGCATCTCTCTCTCTCTCTCTCTCTCTCTTCTCTTCTTCTCTCTCTCAAGCTATTACTTCATAACTCGACAATAACATGCCAAATGGGTATGTAAATTGGCATCGTCTGTCAACTCACAACAGAATATATTAACATGAGCCCCGGAGTACTACAATTCGTTACCCAAGCGACCTGGAAGCATTAGCTTCAAGCATCGAACCTTCGTTGTTATTCTTTTTGTCTAAATTATACAAATACAAAGAAATAACTTTCTTACGAACATTGTCAAATACGCAGGATATACTATGCAATTTTATGTTTTTATCTGTTTGTTAATTTATTCATTCATTTATTTCCTTCGTTATTCTCTTTGTTGAAATTATACGAATGCAAAAGAATAACTTTCTTACGAACATTGTAAAATACGTTGAATATCCTATGCAATTATATATATTTTTTATCTTTTTATAATTTTTTTAATATTATTTTAATTTATTTTTATTTATTTTATTTTTTATTTTTTTGGGTAAGTGAGATCTCTTCTCTTACTTCCGAATGAATGCTTTAATATTCTTTGGAAGATTGAATTTCAAGTCATGGCCCCTTTGGTGGGCTTGTTCCATATGGCTAGGGTTCATTTCTGAATAATAATAATAATAATAATAATAATAATAATAATAATAATAATAATAATAATAATAATAATATGGTGGGAAAATGCAGGTGGAAATTGTACCCATAATCATAGGAACACTAGGCACGACCCCAAGTTCCCCGAAGAGGAATCTGGAAAAACTGGAGGCTGAAGTAGCTCCAGGACTCATGCAGAAGTGTGTGCTCCTAGAAACAGCGCATATGGTGAAAAAAGTGATGACACTAAGGAGGCAGGATGCAACCCGGAATCCAACACTAAGTACCACCCAGTCGAATTGGAGGACTGTGATAAAAAAAAAATTAAAATAATAATAATAATAATAATTTAATAATAATAATAATAATAATAATAATAATAATAATAATAATAATAATAATAATAATAATAATAATAATAATAATAATAATAATGTCAATTTTAGAGCAACAAATATAAAGAAACAGAACCTGAATAATGTATGTTAACGAAAGTCACCAATCAAACGACTTATATTTAACTGGATAAAATGCCTTATGAGTATTTTGATTATTTAACGCCTTTATATAAAATATCTTAATGCTCTTCCTTGAGTAGTCATGTAAATTATTGTCTTGAGTAAACAGAGAAAGAGAACGAGAATAAAATAAGTGTATTTTATCAAATCACTGCAACAGAGAAAACAATAGAATAAAATAGTATATTTTATCAAATCACTATTACTTATTAAAGGTTTAAATACGCCTTTGCATATGACTGGATAAAATGCCCTATAAGTTTTTTATCATTACTGGAAGAAAGAGAAGAATAGATGACAAATTCAAATTGAGGCAGAAGTTTTTTGAGAGATTAAAATGTCGGTTACTTCTACCTTATAGTTAGTAAACAAAAGTCAGTGGTAAGAGAAAGTGAAAGAAAATTTTAAAAATAAATTAAAAAAAGGGGAAAGTTCCTAATAATAGTTTTTTAACGCGATGAAAAAAATATGCGCATTTTTTCACAGCTAGAAATATAAGATTTTATTTTTGTTTACAATGAACTAACAGTAATAAATAACTTTCTTTTAACGAATCATACTAGTGGACGAAACGTATAGGAAAAATAAAATAATGACGTGAAAAATCGTCTGATATCAATTACAACGAGTGAAAAAAAAAAAAAAAAAAAATATATATATATATATATATAGTATATATATATATATATATATATATATTATATATATATATATATATATATATAATATATTATATATATATTATATATATATATATATATATATATATATATATATATATATATAACATACATATAAGCAAGCGTCAGGAATCCACGTCATCTCAGCTCGGCAAAAGCAAACATTTTACATTTTACGACGCGGACCCAAAATGACGCATAAAACAAAATTCTTACAATCTCTATAATTTTATATTCGCCGCTTCCTGCGGCCTCTCCACCGCAAACTGCACTCCTAACTGAAATAAACGAGGCTGGATAATAATAAATAACAAGAGGAGAGAAACTCGCCAGAGTGCGTATCATCGTATGTCATTTTCTCACGGTAAATTAGCCGGTCGTTCGATGCTTTAAACAGAATCATAAAAAACGAACCAGCGACAAAAGTCGTATTTTTACGCTGCATTGCATCCGTCGTGACATCCGTGAGTCGTTTGTATAAATGTCGGTGTATGTATCTGCTATGTATGAATTCTATGTACGGTTTAATACGTTCTAAAACTCCTATGTACATTGGTGTTACGTTTCCGGTGCTACTTTGGCTTGTTACTTACGCGTCACTAGTCCGAGGTGCTATAGTCCTAGGCATGGCGGAAGCTCCTTGGGACGTAGCGTTTAGTACTAGTACTAGCCCCTTAAGGATCAAAGTATTATATACACCATTTCTATAGAGCGGTCGACAAATTGCATCGATAAACGATATCTTCGTACGGCCAACTATTTCACATTTAACCAGTGGGTCCTGCATTGACCATACGATGTTTAGCTCTGGTGTTTAGTACTAGCACCTCGGAATAAGTGACGCTTAGATGACACGCCAGAGTAACACCGAGTATTCTCGTATGCAAATGTTCTACCTACAGCATTGCAAATCTTAGTGCGAGTAATATGCATGCTTCGTTGTTTCTTACAGCATTATGTCGGCAGGTACTGTAATGAATATGGTCCGAATGCGTTTTGTGTGCATTCTTGAAATGGAATTTAAAGAATGTGTGGCTTGAGTGAGCTTTTGCAGAGCATTCAAGTTTGTCCTTTTTTTCTGAAGATGGCACCTTGTTTGTAACAACTTTGTCTAGATGCTTACGATGTGCATGCTTACGTAAGTTGTTACAGTCTGCATGGAATGTAGAGCAGCAAGCATGTGTTTGAAAGTGCAGTGCATGTATGATTACGGATGCTTGTTGGCATCTTCAACAAGCATATGGGTAAGCTCCAAACTTTGCAAGAAAAAAAAAAACATAATTTTTGTTTTAAATTCATGATAATGGGACCCTTGTCTGACACACTTAGGAAAACAATTACAAAAGTCTACCTTATAAAGAATAAAAAATAAAAAATCGTCAAATCCAACCAATCTGAATGGATGCCAAAATACAAACATTACAAAAGGGTTTATAATGATATATATCCAAATGTGGTTATATCGAAAAAACTATGAAAATTAATACCACTATAAAAAAAATCCATACAGATTAATACCACTATAAAAAAACTCCATAGCAATTAATACCACTATAAAAACTCCATTAAAATTAATACCACTACGAAAAAACTCCATAAAAATTAATACCCATATAAAAAAACTCCATAAAAATTAATACCACTACGATAAAAACTCCATATAAATTAATACCATTACAATAAAAACTCCATAGACATTAATACCATTACAATAAAAACTCCATAGACATTAATACCATTACAATAAAAACTCCATAGACATTAATACAATTACAATAAAAACTCCATAGACATTAATACCATTACAATAAAAACTCCATAGACATTAATACCATACAATAAAAACTCCATACAAATTAATACCATAACAATAAAAACGCCATACAAATTAATACCACTTACAGTTTAAAATAGAATAGAATACAGAATTTAACCCAAAGGCCAAGCGCTGGAACCTATGAAGTCATTCAGAACTAAAACGGAAATTTTGAGAAATAAACAACTGTTAGAGAGGGTGGAAAGTCAGATTGAAGAAAGCGAATATTGACAGAGGTATAGTAAATAGAATGAAATAGGTACCAAGCTGGGGGGGGGAGGGGACGCTGCAAAGACGCAAGTAATGCCTACAGTGCGCCATGTGAGGTGCAGTCTTCGTTGGCAGAGTTACGGGGTCACTTCCTTACTCCTTGCAATGTCGTAACATCGGTGTCTAATTTTTTTTTTTTTTTTTTTTTTTTTTTACATTATAGTTCTGAAAATGCTTAAAATGCGCCCCTCCCCCTTTCGGGATAATAAACAAAAAAGCAATAAAATAGTTCTATAGAAACTTAGACCATAGCTTTTAACTGGGAAAAGCGTATATACAAGAAAAATTATTGGAACAGTTGGCAACACTGCGTATACAACCAACTAAAGCTTTTTAAGACATCTGTTGAGACTTTTGGCTTAGTTCGAAATTAAAACAATACCGGATTTAAAACTATTAAAAAACAAACCTAGCTTTCACTTAACGCATTCCACAGGCTCCCCATATATACATTTTTTTTAAACACGAAAATTACATTGATGTAGAGATACCGCAAAAAATAAAGGAGACATCTGTAAACTATTTGAACTCAACAAATGAAAAACGAGCAACGTCATCTAAAAAAAGAAAAGGCCCTTTCATTTTAAATTTTAAGTGGATTTTGCTGTCCTCCAACTAGGTGCGTCACTCAACGTCATAAAAACGAACTCGTAGTATGGTTCTAACATTAGGCCTACGCTTCCACACCACCAGGAAACATGACATAGTACGATCGTTTAACCTAAACATACTCCACAACAGCAGGCACCGATTTGAGGAGGGAATTTTTATTGGACAGAAACTCCAAAACCACACAGAGAGAGAGAGAGAGAGAGAGAGAGAGAGAGAGAGAGAGAGAGAGAGAGAGATGGTTTATGTTCGATTCTAGTCTTATGCTGTGTTATTAGATATTCACGGCTGACTACCTGCACAACTCCCACATTATTATTATTATGAGAGAGAGAGAGAGAGAGAGAGAGAGAGAGAGAGAGAGAGAGAGAGAGAGAGAGTAAGCAGGCGAGATGGTTGATGTTCGATTCCAGTCTGGCGTTCTATATCCATAGCCGACTTCGAGCCCAGTTGCATTGTTTATTATCTGGCCAGCAGAGAGTCAAGCGTCAAGTTTCTTGAACCATTCCAAACGAATAAATACAATAAAAATATCTAAGAAACAAGCAAATGCACAGATGAAACTGCTTGCAAATAATGAAATGCATTTTTAGCTGCTACCGATGCGCAAAATATGGTTTATAAATTCATACGGCGTACTTATCATACGATCATCGCTTATGAGAATCACTCGAAATATATTTCCAAAGTAACGTTCCTTCCAGTCTCTCGCTCTAACATATACATGCATACATGGAGGGTATACATTAAGCTAACCTACATACAGTTTTCAATATCCACTAGTTGCAATACATTTTTTACTAAAACTCTCTACAGGTTGTCATATAGTCTATCATTTTCCTACCAACTTGAAAAGACTCCCACAAGTCTTGCCAAGACTGATGATGATCGCAGATCGAACAACTAAAACCCGTGAGAATTACGCGACGATGCCAATTCGGCAACATGAGATGACCAGCTGTGGTCAGTCGGGGGTCCATTAAACAACCGGGTATCAGTTCCCTCTTGTGGCATTCCACTCGGTCTATGTGCGCGCACACTGCGGCTTGGATGCAGCCGCAGTGTGTAGCCGCAGGTATTGCGCTTGATGGAAAAATTTTCTTCAAAAATGTCCGGCTTTCTCGTTATACCGAATAGTTTGCGTTACCGAACCTTCATGAAAATGCTATAGTATACCTGTGAAAGTGAGTTTGCGTTTCCAACATTCTGCAATTCGAAATTTCACTACATTTTCTGTTATATGCGTACTAGGATACAATGTGTTTCCAACATTCTGCAATACGAAACTCTACAACAATTTGTAACTTTATGCCTATCGGGATACAATAGTGTTTCTAACGTTCTGCAATACGAAATTTCACGACAATTTGTAGCTTTATCCCCATCAGGATACAATGATGTTTCCAACATTCTGCAATACGAAATTCCACGACGATTTCTGTTACTATATGCCTATTGGGATACAATAGTGTTTCCAACATTCTACAATACAAAATTTCACCATTTCTGTTACTATATGCCTACTGAGGAACAACAGTGCTTCCAATATTCTGCAATACGAATTTCCACATTTTCAAGTACTAACTATATGCCTACCGGGTTTTCAAGAATATGCCTTTACTAATGCTGAATGATCACAGGAACAGCTTATTGTTATTGTTCCTTCTTCCTTCCCAGCAGAGCAGATCGCGGTTGCATGGCTGGTTAAATCTATCCTAACATGCTTCGAAGCACACCATCCGATCCTTTGCTTTCTCAGGATGGCTGTAAATTGACACGTCGCTGGTCTCACTTGCCGATTCGTTCCATTCATGCGTTAAAGGATGCATTAGCTTCCACCCCAACGAACACGCAATGTATTATCTATAGAGTCTAGAGTATTATCCAGAGTGATGGAGCTATACCGTGGGCTTTATTAGGCAGTGAAGAAGGTTCGTTTATTGTTACACTTCAACGAGCCACTTCCTCGGATAGGTGGCGGTTCCAGAAGCTGAACAAGAGCCACCAGCAGCAAGCGTCCCTCCTGTTGAATCAAGGATGACGCTCTTGTGCTCAAACTTCCTATAAAAAAAAAAACTCACTATCCCACGATAAGCTGTATAGGTCCCGTCGCTAAGATACCAATTGGTTCCTAGCCACGTTAAATAAAAATCTTATCCTTAAGGCCAGCCCCCTCAGAGAGCTGTTAATCAGCTCAGTGGTCTGGTTAAACGAAGATATAGTCTAAACATTTTAACTAGGGCGCCGAACTAGAGCCACCAATAGCACTCCCTCGCTTGTAGACCATTAAGGGTATATTCAAACCATTTTTTTTCTAGAAGGGCATACGCCATCGATGGTTTCAAAACACGATTTGGTTTTGTCTGTGTCACTGTAAACGTATAATGACAAATGCACAAAAGGTTATAATTTAACATTTTGACGGCGCTATCAATGATTAGCGTAGCCTTGTCGACAACAGCCTATGGGCAATCAGACTACCATTGAAGTGTGTGTGTGTGTGTGTGAAGACTACATCTG
>NC_061088.1:80636552-80746552 GCF_015104395.2 Macrobrachium nipponense
TACCATATCATATTGCAATATTCAAGTGGACTACGAACATATGTTTTATAAATCATAATTCATGGTGTTCAGCATTTTGTTCTTGTTTTGAAGTTGCCAGTAACAAACATTCCCACCATTTTTGCTTTACATTTTGCCAACAGAGTTGCTATTTGATCATTGCATAACATGTTCCTATTCATCATCACACCAAGGTCTTTAACTGCTTCCTTATTTGTGATGGTCTCATTATTAGGTCCCTTATATGCATATAGCTTTCTTTCTCTGTCTCCATAATTTTATTGATTCAAATTTATCAGAGTTAAATACCATCCTATTTTACCTCTGCCCAATCATATACTTTGTTAAGGTCTCTTTGTAGAGCGTTCCTATCTTCATCACAGTAATTTCTCTACTTATTCTTGTGTCCATCTGCGAAACTACTCACTACGAATCCTTAACATTATTGTCTATGTCTTCAATCATAATAACAAAAACAGTATTGCAGCTAACACCGTACCTTGCGGCACACCGGATATTACCTTGGCTTCATCCGATTTCTCGTCGTTTTGCAATAACTATCTGTTTTCTTGTGTAAAAATTCTTTTAACCATCTTCCTACTTTATCACGATATTGTGTTTTCTAATTTTCTTCGCTAATATATTATGGTCTACTTTATCAAAAGCTTTTGCAAAGTCTAAATAAACCACATCTGTTTCATTTCCGCTTTTCATATTTTTGAATATGTTCTCACGGTGGACTAACAGTTGGGTTTGTGTACTTTTTCCGGGTACGAAACCATGTTGTCCTTTATTAAACAAATTATTTTTTTATTAAATGTTTCATAATATTTTTCTTCAGGTTACCCTTTCATACACTTTCATAATATGTGATGTTAGACTCACAGGCCTATAATTACTTGCCTCTAGTCTTGATCCACTTTTGAAAGTAGGGGTAATATCTGCTAATTTTTGTGCCATCATAAATCTTGCCTGTATCTACACTTTGTCTTAATAATATTGCGGAAGTGGCTCTGCGATAGAATGAACTACTTTCTTTAACAAAATAGCAGGAATTTCCATCAGGCCCTGCAGCAGCTCCATTTTTAATTTCATTAATAGCCTGCACAATATCAGCTTCATTAATATCTATGTCAGCTAAATATTCACTATTTTCATCCCTTACTTCTATATCATTATCTTCATTATCTATTCTAGGGGTGAATTCTCTCTTATATCGTTCTGCCAGTATGTTGCAAATTTCCTTTTTTTCATTCGTTAATCTCCCTTCAATTCTCAGAGGGCCTATTTCTATTCTTCTTTTATTCATCTTCTTCGCATATGAGTATAATAGTTTGGGTTGGGGGGGGGGGGTTTTTTGCTTGATATTTAATAGGGTTTTTTCTTCCAAGTCCCGTTTTTCATTTTTTTTTGATTGTATAATCTTTTGTTCTGCATTTTCTATCTTACTTTTTAGTTCTATAACTTTCCATGCATTTTTTTCTTTTGCAAGACCTTTTTTTCCACTTTCTGATTTTCTGGAACAAGATCCTTCTGTCTCTTGGTATGCATGAATGATGTTTACTTTTCTTCTTCGGTATATATTTTTCCACTATTTCTCCAATATTTTATATAATATCTCCGTATTTACCCTTATGTCATCACTTACGAAAATGTTATTCCCAATCTTTGTTTAATTCTTCATTAATTTCTGACCATTTTATATTTTTACTGTAGAAGTTTGTATTTGTCCATCCTTCCTTCCCACTTTTTTCCTTTCTTGCTTATCTCTATTTTCACTTGCTTTGGAATGAACTGTTAATTCTATGACATTATGGTCTGAAATACTCGCATTATAAACTATTATTTCTTTAACATAATTCATCTCGTTCACAAATACTAGGTCTAAGTATTTTCCTTTCTTGTTGGCAGGTGATTTATTTGTTTGAATGTTGTATTCTAGTAGCATATCTAATAGCTTTTCAAATTGCCTCTTATCTTCTGCACTACTATTACTCTCTTTTTTATATGTATAAGTACAACCACAATCTCCTATTCGTTCTTTCCATTCTACGAAAGGAAAGTTGAAGTCACCAGATAGGAGAATAGTCCAGTCCTTGTGATTTCTACATATATCATCCCAATTTTTTCAATTATTAAGTCAAACTCTTTAGTATTTAGGAGGTCTATATAGTTACTATGTTCATCAATTTTTCAGATTCAAATTCTACCGCTATTAGTTCACATTCTGAGTTACTATATTTCTCATATATTTTTCCTTGTTTTTTGTCTTTCCCATATATTGCGGTTCCCCCTTGATTCCTATTTTTTCTATCTGATCTATAAGTTTGGAACCCTTTTATTTGATCATCATTCCCAGTCTCTTGGGAATACCAGTTTCACTTATATTCATTATCTATTTTCTTTTTCATTTTGGGTTAGTTCTTCTAAGTACTCTATTCTGAGTTACTCGTAACTAAACCCTGCGCATTCATCACTATGATGGTTTGCGTGTTTTCTCCTTCATTTAATACTGGTAGTAATAAGGATTTTCCCATGTCTCTTTCCTGTTCTGGTATGTTGTTCTTTTTTTCACCTTCCAGAAACAATTCTGACATTAAAAAATCCAACTTTTCCATAATATTTGATCTTCCTTCATCATAATTATTCATTTTGTGTCTGAATCTGCAATTTTTTCTTCCGTTTCTGCAATATTCCTCTTGCATAATAAATACAGTTATTATCTCTTGAGTAGAATTTCGGAGCTCTTGATGCTTTGAAATTTTTTGCTGACACCTCTGCATATCTCATTGGTGGTTTGCTTTTCTCTTTTACCTGATATTCTTGATTTCTCTCTTTATTTGTTTCTTTCTTATTTTGGAGAGTAAGGAGAAGAGAATATGAACGGAGGTACAGTAAACGGAACGAAAGGGGTTGCAGCTAGGGGCCGAAGGGACGACGCTGCAAAAATCCTACAGTAGGACTATTGAGGGATAAGGAGAAGGATCTAGAAGTTTCTCCTAATCATTTTCAAACGTCGTACATAAACATTTCTAACACTGCTGTGGCTTTTAATTATTATTATTATTATTATTATTATTATTATTATTATTATTATTATTATTATTATTATTATTATTTTCTTTTTGGGCTATCACAGTCCTCCAATTCGACTGGGTGGTATTCATAGTGTGTGGGGTTCCGGGTTGCATCCTGCCTCCTTAGGAGTCCATCACTTTTCTAATTATGTGCGTTGTTCCTAGGAGTACACTCTTCTAAATGAGTCCTGGAGCTACTTCAGCTAGCTCTAGTTTTTCCAGATTCCTTTTAAGGGATCTTGCAATCGTGCCTAGTGTTCCTATGATTATGGGTACAATAATTATTATTATTATTATTATTATTATTATTATTATTATTATTATTATTATCATCATCCGCAAGACAAAAACGCACATACGCAGTAGTATAAGCGGCGAAGTTCAATAAATAGTGAATACTATTATCTTTATAAAAAACGCGCAGTGAATTCCACGGCCATTAACTCTGACGCCATTCCACTGCATATTTCTTTAAACTTCGCGTCAAGGAAATCTCCTCAGGACCCGGATTCTGAAGGGGAAGGGATGAGAGAGAGAGAGAGAGAGAGAGAGAGAGAGAGAGAGAGAGAGAGAGAGACTCCTCAGTAGGGTAGAATGAATAATGATTCTTATTGTACTGAGAAAAGTCAGAATAAGGAGAGCGTTGTACAGAGGGATGGCTCACAGAGACTGTTTACCTCAATCGTTACTTCTTAATCACGTTAGGTATGTTTGTGTGTGTATATATATATAACCGTGTATGTATGTGGATGTGCGCGCTCGGTGTACACAAAGTATATGTACGAAAAATCCTGGTGGTAAACCTACGGTATACGGTATAACTCATGATTTCAATGGTAAGAAACGACAAAATAAAAAAAAAATTACCTCCTTAAAATATGGTTTTAAATTACAACAGTTGTGGTGTTCGGAATGTCTCCTTCACTGGCCTAATAGAACGAATTCAATTCTCTCTCTCTCTCAGATTTGTTTACACCACTGTTATTTTTTCCCTTCATAAAGAAATTCTCAATTCTGACGATGTCTAGAGAGAGAGAGAGAGAGAGAGAGAGAGAGAGAGAGAGAGAGAGAGAGAGAGCCACTCACTCAAGTTAATATTGTTTAAGCAAACAAACCATTTCTTGCGAATAAAATATTGCCGTTTGTTCTTCAGCTAAAAATACATATAAAAAAACACGTATAGAAAATAGAAAAAAATTGTAACAATAAAAAAATATACACAAAAATGTATGAAAATAAAAATATCAAAAACATTTATCAAAATAAAAAGATATGCATCAACAATAAGAAATATGTTTATCAAAATGTAAAAAATGTATAAAAAAAAACAAATGAAGTTACATAAAAAAAAATTCTAAGTAAACATATATATAAAAAAAAGCTAAAAATATGTATCACAAAATAAACAAATATAAAAAATTAAATATATATAAATACATATATATATATATATATAAATATACATATATATATATATATATATATATATATATATATATATATATATATATATATATAACAATAACCGAGGCATTTGAACTGAATCGAATATCAGACCAACGGGGGGGGGGACATGTTATGAAAAAAACGCCACATTCTCTGCTCTTACTGAATTCAGTGATAAAAATTCGTCACGCCTTTCTCATACCTTTGGCGTTGTGCAAAACTCCTTCAAAGGAAGGGAGCCTTACTCACAATCCAAGTGGCTGTGTCAGGGACTCCTTTAGGAATCCTACGAACGTCAAGGACTTCCAATGAATGAAGGAGTTGATTGGCGTTTTGCAACGCACGGGTGTCTGTAGGGGTGTAAGATAAAGAAAGAAGTTATTCACACGACCTTCGGGAGGTTCAATAATCTAAATTATAATAATAAATTATTATAAATATATATTAAATTTTATTAATTCATAATATAATGTATATAATTATTATTATATTATAATATTTATATATACACATTCAAAAAAAAATAAAATAATATTTTAATTTCATATATTAATTATATTATTATTATATATATATTATATTATTATTTATATAAAGATTATATAAGTACAGGGTGTCCATAAAGAGACCCAATACATTACAAGTATTTATCGCTCAGAACGGTACTGGGACTTTATGGACACCCCTGTGTGTGTTATATATCCTGTGTGTGTGTATATATATATATATATATATATATGGATATATATATAGGTATATACGTATATAGATATATATGTGTATATATATATATACATATATATATATTATATAAATGTGTGTGTGTGTGTGTTTGTTTGTGTTTTTAGAAAAAGTAAAGAATTTTTAAGCATATTTGGAAAGAGTCACATAGATCTGAAAGGTATTTCTAAATACGCATTTAAAAAGCCTTGGTAGGAATTGGCTCTGGACGAAATTCCGAAATCCATTTGAAAAATCATTGTCTCTTTAGTCCTCTAATACCTTCACAAATTATTATATACTTCAATTTTTATATGGTTAGAGAGGTTCAGCTGCTTCGCCGAATAAAATTATTATAGACCGTATGTGTGTATGTGTGCGCGCGTATTATGTATAGTCGTAATACCTTATATATATATATATATATATATATATATGTATGTATATATATTATATACCAAAACGTAACTCGTCCAAATCTATATCTCTACTCCACTCACTCACTCACTCGCTCGCTCGCTCTCTCTCTCTCTCTCTCTCTCTCTCTCTCTTCTTCTCCTCTTCCCACACCCCAATCAGACACGACCAGGACAACTCCCACCAACACCCCCCCCCCCCCCTCAACCCTCTCCAACAACGTGACAAATGCTAAAGGTAAATTAACGCCTCCATTAACCGTTAATTTCAGACCATAACTTCGATCATTACACAGTGAAGGTTAATGAGAAAAGTTAGGCATCCACAAACAACTAAATTTCAAGATGGGGAGAATTATTTAGCATATGAAGATGTGTGATGCTCGTGGAGTATTCGACAGTTGGAATATCAGATCGAGGCCCGAGGCCAAGCGCCGGGACCAATGAGGACATTCCGTCCTTAAAAGGAAAACTGAGAGTAAGGGAGGAAAACCTCAAAGCAGTTGCATTATCAACCAATTGTTAGGAGAGGGTGGAAAGTAAGATATAAGAAAGGGAATATGAAAGGAGGTACAGATTTTTTAAAGGAGAGTTAGATTTCAATAATCCCGTAATTAATTTGACATCTGGTGAAAACGTCTTATTTGTTGAGAAAAATATCCATTTTGTGCTGTTGTGGTTTGGTAAGCCTTTCGACTTCTGTAATCATTCTCTCTCTCTCAACAAAGTCCCTGTTTATAGTTGTAAAGAATCCGTGAAGTGTTCGCTTCCAATCCTTTTGTATTTTTGTCATCCGCGGTTTTGCTTAGTCGATTTTCAGTCAAAATGTAGTCGGATTCTTCAGAAGTAAGATTCATGAGAAATTGCAACTTTTTGAGACCGTTGTCGAGAGATTGTCAAGTTTTTTTTTTTTTTTTTTTGTCATCGTTTCACTTGATTTCCTTTGTAAGTTGTCAGTTGGTGAGAGTCCGCCTTTCAGTTCATGTAATTGTTAAATTTGAGTAGTTTACTTTATAATAAAATAAATAAAATAAATTAACAAAACCCCATCCTGATCTTTGCTAAGGTGTTTACTGATTACGCCCTTAAGGTCTGACTAGAATATTCCTACACCATCTTTGGATTATTATTATTATTATTATTATTATTATTATTATTATTATTATTATTATTATTATTATTATTATTATTCACCCTCCAATTCCTCATGCTTGTGTGAGAATATACTTTGAAACATTTTAGTGAGAATATCTCGAACAATTAATTAATGCCATGTAAAAAATAAAATAAAAAATAAAACGTCTAGATCAGCTATTGTGGGAACTTCAGAAGGATACGTTCAGTTCGAAAGCAAAGTCCACATACGTTTTCTACAAAACTTAATGTGTTTTTTCCAAAAGTATATTAAAAAAAAAAAGGGGGGGGGGGGGGGGGGGGGGGGGGGGGGTGGGGGGGGGGGGGGGGGGGGGGGGGGGGCTACGCAAAGGGTGACACCCAAGCTTCAAGTACAGTCTAGAAAGTATAAAACGTAGTACCCATCCCAGAACGTTTAAGTAGTCTTTCTTTTGCCACACCATAGAAAACCGGATATTACGTCATTCTCGGCAAATTGAGTACCACTTGTTGATTTTTATATAATTTACCTCTCTCTTTAGAATAACTATCGCCGAATTTTAAACACTGAACGATTGTCAGGAAGAGGTAGTACGTAACTCCCTGTCTTTTTAAAAGTAAAAATTACGCATAACGAGAACTTTTGAAAAGGCTACCAACATTTAGTTTCATAAAGGCGTGTTGGTTTTGAGACTGTCCGCGGGCTGTACTTGAATGGCGCCAAACTGAGATATGAGGTTTATCTGATTATATGTGCTTTGTTTACTCACTCGTATGACCATAGCTATGAACGGCATCCTGTATGAGAATCAACAAAAGAATACGGACTTAATACACAATAATAAAAACACGTAACGGTGTTCAGTTCCTGACGAACGACTAATATCGGGTGCAGCCTATCAATTAATTTTTAATTGGATGCGACAGAAATAATTCTTAAGAACTAAATATACACTGTGGACATCAAAATCGGGAGTGTGTGTGTGTCTATTACATAATTAAAACGATAGGCGTCAACTGTTTCCAAGCTATTATATATAAAAATGTGTATACAAACACATGTGTGTATGTATGTATGTATATATATATGTGTATGTATACATATGTATGTATATATATATATGTATGTTATATATATATATATATATATATATATATAATATATATATAGTATGTATGTATGTGTGTGTGTGTGTAACGTAAAACGGATCTGCAATAGTGATGGAAGAGTCAAGTACAAAATTCATCTGCAAACCTGCCAATTTTGACTAAAAGAAAAGTTTAATGTCTTAACATTTATATATATATATATATTATATATATATATATATATATATATATATATATATATATACCTTTTGTATCAATGTATCAATTACATGGACAAAGGGAAAGTTTTTTAACCATGTACCTCCCGGCCCCCGTCATTGACGGAATAAGAAAGATCTACCAAAATACTGAGATTTAGCTAATTAACTTTTCGTTCTTAAGGACAAGCAGTTCAACAATATATTAGCATTACATTAAATGCTGAAAAGAAAAATAATCGTAAACCTTCAATTACTTTTAAAAGATAGCAATGCTGCGTACATACACGTCGTTAGTTTTTTTTAATTCTTTTCCTTATGAATCTTCCGGGTATCGCTTACATCACACTAACATGTACCGAACCACTGACAGGATAAGCCTAGCAGTGCTAGCACGAAGCACAGCGTCTAGCAGCTTCAGTTTTGAAATTCAAAACCAACGCGTGCGCAGTGGTCCATCAGGGAGATCATAGCAACGTCATAGGGGCGGAACAAGCTCCGGTGATATAGGTCTCCTCCATATCACGTATCCTATACCCATTCAAATGGCTCTTTTAATCTGCCTTATGTCTGACGCAGATAAAGAGATAAAATCAGGGTGAGACTTGAGTAGCGTTATGTGTAATCCCCATTACGGCCAGGCGGGATTCAAAACTGCGCATGCTCAGACGCTGCGATAATCAGTGACGCGAAAGGTGATCCACTTTGGTGATCCGAGCGATCTTCCTCCACCGATTCATATTCCTTTAATGAGACATTTACGGCCGAAGAGTGGATTAATGTTGGCGATAAAACTAATATTCCAACAGATTTTTCCGGCCGGCTGGATGAAAAACAAACAAACTCATGTCTGGCATGTTCCATTTTCCTTTCTTGTATACAAAAATAGTTGATAAAATTTGCTATATAACTATTTTAAATATGGAGCCATGTGCCTTTCAGTTTCGTACAGCAAAAGATAGTTAACGGTATGCACTATTTTTTTTTTTTTAAGAACCAATTACAGCTAACTACTGTTCAGGCCCTACAAAATGAAACCATCTGCCTGACACATTATTCGTTTCCTATTATATGATGACTCAAATTCACCTGAAGAGCAGACTCTTGACAAAAGGAAATTAAGCCCTCTGGTTCTTCCCGGCGCTTAGAAGAGGGTCCCAGTCCTACTCCTACTCCCCCAGCCCCCAGGGGTAGTAGGAAGGTCCTTCAAGATCCTTCAGGGAGAACTCGCCACAGGTGCTTTCTTCCGCCACACAAATATCACATGTCCGGGCGTTGATTGTGGACTTCCTCCTTGGACGCACACGTGCCCTCAAGGATCAGAAGGATGGGTTACAAAAACTAAGGTAGACAGGAAACTCCAGATTTTAGATAATTAGAGGAATGGATTGGATAGGGAAAAGATTAAGAACGAGTGGGCTGGGAGCTCATGTTTTAGTACTAGTAGTTGTGGTGGTGGTGTTGATGATAAATAGATCCCTCCCTCTCTTGCTTATTTCTAGTATTTCCGGACGATTCAGTAGATTCTAAGTTCCGAATTAAACATAAAACTTTTCCCCAGTAATTGTCTTACCAAAAATCGTTAAAATCAACTACGATAACTAATTGCTAGTTCTTATATTGTTTTACAGAGTCGCTCTTAGAGCTAGACTCAGTGCAGACATAGGCCTGATCCTTCTTAAATGAAAGTAACAGTAGGAAAAATATAATCAAAATAGGAATTACGAGAACGGGGTTTTCCACATTTTCAGCTTCTAGGCCTAAAGAAAATCTCTCTAAGTAGTACTACGAAACATTGAGATTTTTCGACTATAGGGCAACGATTTCGGAGCTATGGAAACGGCTGTTTAAAACTTTTGCAATTAACAGAATGTTCTGCCTTCTTAAATGTTTACTTGCGCAATCAGAGCGGTCCAAAACTTTCGTTGGAAAGCTTAACTTCCATAGACGAAGGGGGAGGGAAAGTAAATTACCGATTATCCAATGCTACCTCAATTCTTGCGTAAATCTGTGTGAACAGATGTTTAATTTGAGTCCAACATTAAGGTGAAAGTACTGACGGGAAAATCAATTCCGTCTTCAAGGAGGACTTTCATTTCACCACGGGGTTATAGAAACCACGTTTTTCAGAGTATAGCAATCATATATACTCCGTAATTAAATGTTGAGTTCCTAAAGCTATATGACTTATTACATACTACAAATAATGCACCAGTTTACTCTATCATTCATAAAAAGGTAATTAAGGTTAATAACTAGATAACAAAATAATGCAAAATCGGTTACAACAATAACCATAATGACTGAATTTGTTGACAAATGGACAAAAATAACGAAATTATTAACCTGGACACGAAGCAACAAAAGTAAATAAGCCTCTACAATACAAATTGAACTTCGTAATTAGCCATACTAATATCTCCCCAGTATATCTCCGTATCTCTCCAGTAGCCAGCCATTCGTGTTTAGAAATTAAAAAAAATGAATTATGTTAGATAAATAAATGATACAATGAAAGAAAATACAAAGTAAAATTCACTTCAAACAGAAGGCAAATTTTATCAGATTTCCTTCCCTAGGTCTAGTTACTAGTAGGTATAGCCAGGCATGGCTCAGTCATCAGTGCACATTTATGCCGATGAGGAACATACAACCAATATTATATTTTGTGGCCAATAACACACTCAGGTTGTAAGCGTTCGTTTCGACAAGAAGAAATTATCTCGTAGCAATCAACTGTACGTAGTTTGATCATTAGATCTACTCGCATAAAAAGAGGGAAACCAATGTCCTGGAGTGATCTCCTTAGGCCAATAACACCTTCCAGGCCACTGTAGCGTTATCCGAAGGATGTTGGCCAGTGACCCCCCTGAACCTCGAGACCACTAATTGTTTTTCCGTCTTTCGCACGTGCGCAGAAACCCAAACGGACACGCCCTCTTCCTTCCTCCGGCTCCTATGACCAAGGTTGTCGTTCAGGGCAACCTGGCAGGTGTGAGATGGAGAGAAGACGCCACCAAACAATCACTTCCGAAAGGCACCGAACCTCAAGCTCAGGAGGTGTATAAGACCAAGGTCTAGAGAAAAGTCTTTAGACCTTGGTGTAGAGTCTGTAGACCAAGGAGGTTGGCAGCTTGAGTGAAAGTGTACGATATCAGATTTATTATTAGTATTATTATTATCATATTGGTGGAGAAATCCACAACGGCGTAAATGTAAATATATTTTAGAAATACATATAGGCCTATAAAATCGAAAGCTTTCGAGAACCTGCTCGATTCTCCTTACACCACTGTGGATTTCGTTCATCATTTTAGTAACTCAATCTAATGTGAGACTTTTATGGATTATTATTATTATTATTATCTATTATTATTATTATCATTAATGAATATTCAAGCCTAAACGCCCATAACCTGCATAAACTTGCCCAGAATATTAACACCCAAAGTCCTCGGAAAAACAGTACTCACGTACAGCGTAGACTGAGGAAATGAGTTCAAACCCATTTGACGTTTTTGTCACTGTATCCTCCCCTCCAAATCCCGTGCCCTTCAGTGGTAACATTTCCTCTCAAGATAAGACGTATGGAGATAAAGATTGTATATGCATATTTGCCTTCAGACAAGTTTACGTCGCTTTTTCTGATACCACTGGCAACTGCTTTTTCTGATACTATCTGGCAACATATCAAACGGCTGGCTCACGGTCTGTATCTTTTCTTGGATCTTTCCTGGATAGTGACGGGGTTGCCCTTCCACGCGCAAACAAAGTTCGGGGGTCGTTCTGTATGACAAATATTTCTTGGGAGGGGGGGGGGGTGTTCATTATCTTGATGATACTTACAGTTTTTACGGTCATCCCCAATGGGCTCGTACTAAACACTGCGCAAAGTTGTTTAATATTAAGCTAGCCTAATGCTAGAACGGGTGCTAGCTCATAGAGCAGCCCGTACAATCAGCAAAGGTGGATACGTATACACAGGGGTAAAAAAAAACCTTGGGATTCACTAAATTTGCATTTAATTGTTACACTAGGAAAGGTCCCATATCTTTGAGAAATACTAATAAAAACTAAGTGTCTCAGTGCGTGAAACCTGATTTAGTCTATTCCACTTTCAAATCCATGAGGAATAAATAGTTCAGCAGCAGCATCGCCGCTCCGAGAAAAACAACAGCTGACATCATCATTAATATCGTGATGGAGAAAATTACCTTTCATCTTTTCGAACTTTCATCAACAGTTGGTCTTGCAAAAAAAAGAAAGAAATAAAAAAACATTATGCCACTGTTTTGATTATGGGTTATACTGTTAAGCCCTCAACGTGAACTTCCTAACCTGGAATTTTTAACTTTCTTATTTATTTATTTTTTTTTTTTAGGCCCTTTACTAATTTTTTTTTTTAAGTTAAGGCTCTTTACTATTTTTTTTATTTTTTTATTTTGAATTTGACGTCATTTAATAAATTTATGTTACAGTGTTACAGACTCCGAAGAGGACAGTATGAATAAGGGAAAGTACTTGTCAGTCTTTTTTTATGTAATTGATTCATTATGTCGAAGAACTGATAATGAAATTGAGATGGTTTGCTTTAATCCTTTGTATGAACTAAATCAAACTTACTTGTAATATCAATCAGTCAGTAGTTGAGTTATGGAACACCAGGGAATTAGTTACTTTGCTTGTTTGTTTGTATGGTGTTTTTATGTTGCATGGAACCAGTGGTTATTCAGCAACGGGACCAACGGCTTTACGTGACTTCCGAACCACGTCGAGAGTGAACTTCTATCACCAGAAATACACATCTCTCACTCCTCAATGGAATGGCCGAGAATCGAACCCGCGACCACCGAGGTGAGAAGCAAACACCAAACCAACTACGCCACTGAGGCGCTATAGTTACTTTGCAAAATATTCAGGGAACTTATGGAACAAAGTGTTCCTATACATATGAGGAACTTTGATCCAACTAAACACAATACCTATGCACCTGTGACCTTTCCTGCACAAATTTCATGTGTGAGATGATGTTATACGAGTTAAGTGTTCATATACTAGAAATAAATGGTCGATTCAAATACGAAAGTAGACTTTTAATAAATAAAATATGTGGAGACACTAATGCCCACTTTCTGAAGGCAGCCGTCGGTCATATATACGTACAAGGTCGAGTCACTTCGTTTCTGCTAAGGCAAAGATACAGGCCATAGGAGCCAGCAACTATATAAATCCCTGAAAGCTTTTCATTACGATGTAGTGATTTAGACAGTTTAAATAGTCTAAAATTATACATTTGTGACATAAAAAAAAAAAAAAATTAACCTTCGAATGAGGGCAGATCACCTACGTCACGATTGGAAAAAAAAAAAAGCATTCAAAAAATGTTTATCCGGAAGTACGATCTACTAAGTAATTCCAACCAAGGTCCTTCAAATATACTACTCCGAGTATATTTAAAGGACCTTGATTCCAACAACCGACTGTGAATCCCTTCTTCGCTAACAATAGCTAAAAAAAAAAAAAAATAAAGGGATTACAGCTCATCACTCCCTTATGACACCTTCCGGTACGAAACGTCTTGGAATCCGATGAACCCCAAACCGTGATCGTATCTGAGACGGGAAACCGTCGCGTACGGGATTGAGATGGTTATCCGCGACGATCTAATCAATAGAGCGGTGGTTTGAGGGGAGGGGAGGGGAAGATGGGGGCAGTGGTGGTTCTCGAATTCCATTCAATCGGCCGATACGATGAGTGGACGATCATCCTTAAGTGGAAACATCCTTCCGATGTGGTTACATCACATCCCCTTTTCTGCGGGGATTAGCGCGGAGGTTGTTCAGGTTGCAAGCCGTTGTTGGCTGCCAATGGATGAATCAATCGCCTATGTTGTTGCGAGGTGACACGCTCAATCCGTGTGTGTGTGTGTGTATATATCTATATATATATATATATATATATATATTATATATATATATAATATATATATATATATATATATATATATATATATATATATATATTAATATATATATATATATATAGATATATATTATTATAGCTTTACTATATATAATTTGTATGTATATGTATGACTGGTTAAAATGTTCTATTACAACAGAATTCCATCTAATAAAATGAGCCCATAAAAACGCCAAAATATAGAAAGCAAGTACGATATTTCAGAGACGGCTTTGTCTCTCTCTCTCTTCAGGTAGGTAATGAATGAGAAAGTTACAGAAAATGCGGTATTTATTCCAAGAGGAAAATAAGTACGGTTTAAAAAAATGTGAGGTGATGATCGTAAGAAAGCTGAATTGCATACATAGCTGGAACGCGTCTGATTCCGGTTTGGAGAAGTCTCTCTCCTGAGAACTAAGTTTGCTTCAGTATGTAACGAAGGACCTTTTCCAACGTTCCAAGTCTACTGGAGATAATTTGAACAATACACCTTCGACTGTAAATCATGAAAAACTTGCTTAATATTGAAAGTCAGAATTTTGTGGATATAAGAAGACAAAGTTAATATTTAAGGTTATAATAAAACTAGGTTGTTTAATTTAGCCTAGAGAAAAACAAGTTCTCTAAGAATAAAAATAATAACATTTTGGAAGAATTATGTGGATATAATAAAACTCAGTTAACATTTAAGTTTGTAATCAAACTAAATTATTTAATTTAAAAAAAGACAAATTTAAATTTTCGAAATCAGAATTTTGTGGCTATAAGAGTAAGTTAACATTTAAGTTTTTAATCAAACTAAGTTTTTTTTATTTAAAAACAAAAAAATTAAAATTTTCGAAATCAGAAACTAGATTTTTTAATTTAAGACTTGAGAAAGACAAGGCCTCTAAAATAAGATTTTGAAAATAAATATAATTTTGGAAGTCAGAATTATGTGGATATAATAAAACTAAGGTAACATTTAAGGTTATAATAAAACTAGTTTGCTTAATATAGACTTGAGAAAGACAAGGCCTATTAAGAAAAATAAAAATTTGGATTTTATACCTGAAAAAGACAAGGTCTCTAAAAAAAAATATATATATATAAGTTAAAATTTTGGAAGTCAGAATTTTGTGGATATAATAAAACTAAATTATTATTTAAGGTTATCATGAAACTAGGTTGTCTAATTTAGAGTTGAGAAAGACAAGGACTCTAAAATAAAAAATGAAAAATTATCTTTTGGTTCCAACACTTAAACTTCTCAGCTACGAAGACTACGCAAAATTCTTTTTTCTTTTATTATTTTTATTTATTTATTTTTTTTAGATTGCTGTTGTCCGTAAACGAACCATTTTCACTGGCCGCAAGAAAAAATAAGAAAAAAAACTCGCCCATATTAATATTTATATAATAGTTTTCATTAAAAAAATCCACAGGTCACTACATCATAAACATGTGATGGTAACTTATCGTACAAGCATCACATACTGCTTAATACAAGCCAATGACTTACTGGTGATCCTGGCCAGTGCTCAGTACTATTATAATCGTTCTTCACTTAAGGTCACTGGCTTGTTTTCGACCTTGACGATATGTGTGCGAGACAAGTTTCCGACATGTCGTACTGCAGTGTGGACGCACCCTTATACTGCAATAATTCTTTCCACGAAGACTCCTAAATATGACAACATTTAAGTTATACGAATGATTACGAATTATTACATATTCGTTTTCTGAGCATTCAAGATATTCCTAAAAAAATAAAATATAAAATATCATAATTAAAAAAACGTTTCCGTGTGTCAATGTCAACAGCCATTTCCGCTGGCGAATTCGTACTTTTTATAAGAACTGGCACCTTCCAAAATGACAGCTAGGTTTCCAATGGCTATCAAGTTCAAGGAAAACAGGATGCATTAAAGAACGTTTTTGTTTATTTTAGAAAATATTCGAAGGTAAATTGAGATGAACGAAAATTATTAGTCTAGATGAATAGTTTGGTTAAAACAAAAATCGTGTACGTGGTTCATATTATATTTGAAGGTGGTTTGGGCTGATAAGACAAAACTGTTAGGAGCGTGATATATATATATATATATATATATATATATATATATATATATATATATATAGATATATATAGATATAGATATAGATATAGATATATATATAGATATAGATATAGATATAGATATAGATATAGATATATATATATATAGATCTATATTATATATATAGATTATAGGATATATAAAGTATAATAATAAATATTATATATATTATCTATATATATATCTATCTATATATAGTATATAGATAATAGATTATAATATTATATAGATAGATAGATAGATAATAGATTATATATATGTAATATATATATATATATATATATTATATTTAATTATATAAAATAAACTAATTATTTTAATATACTACACCCAAATACAAATTAAATATATAAATAATAGATATTATACAATATACATAATATCTAATAAAAGAAGCCCATAAAACGCCCAAATATAGAAAGTAAGTACTATATCTCAGAGACTGCTCTCTCCCGTCTATGTGCCTCTCTTCATCCTCCTCTCAACTCGTCCTGCTCCTCTCCCTCCTCCTCTCTCTTCGCTCTCCTCTCTCGACCAAATCGTCTCTCTCTCCTCTCTCTCCCTCCTCTCCCTCAGTCACTATGGTATGAAGAGAGACAGCAGTCTCTGAAATACTAACTTTTTGTATTTTTGCGTTTTTATGGGCTCCTTAAATTTATGAGATGGAATTCTGTTGTAACAGAATTTTCATTTTCACCAGTCATATAATATATATATATATATATATATATATAGATATATATATATATATATATATATATATATGATATATATAAGAATATTTAATATATATATATATATATATATTTATATATATTTATATAATATAATATATATTAGATATTATATATATATATATATATATTTATATAAATATATATAATAATAATAATATTTAAATTCTATATTATATATTATATATATATATATATTTTATATATATATATATAATATTATGTTATTATTTAGATATATATATATATATATATATATATAATAAATTATATTAAATAATATAAGATATATATATATATATATATATATATATCATTTTATATTTTATTATATAATATATATATATATATATATATATATTTATATTTATATAATTTATATATATATATATATTTATATTTATATAATATATATATATTATATATATATATTATAATTATATATATATATATTTTTTTTTATATATATATATATATATATATATATATCTTATATATATATTTATATTTATATATATTTATATATATATATATATATATATATATAATAAATTATATCATAAAACTAGCGGCAGGATACAGCATTAGCGGCAGGATACTACTAGCTCAGGACACGCAAAAACACTCAAAGGTCCTACCGGATGAAATACCGGAGAGAGAAAGGGTATGACAGGACGCACCGTGGCAAGAGAAAGAGAGAGAGAGAGAGGATATAACACGACGAAAGAGAAACTATAAAAAGAAACAGGCCATTGCACAGTGTCTCCCCCCAAAAAGACGACAAAACTACGCTTCATTTCTCCCGTGGGAAATATATCTACATCCTTAGATAAAAACCAAAATGTTTCTTATCATCAGGATGTCTAAAGCGCACACCTCCACTCAGGACGTTAAAATGTCATGTAGCATTGTTGTGAGCAACTGGCATCCGCCCTGGTCAAGGCCTAGCAACAAAATGTGTAGAAATACGAAAATTCATTCGAATAATACTTCACGCACCTCATGACCAGACAATTTAGCTTAAATCGGAGTGCTGGAACAGACTCGAGCTGACCTCAGTAATTCTGGAATCTTACCAGAGCGAAAAGATTAAGATTATAAGAAGTTGAGAATATCTTTTTTAAAAAAGGCTTTTAAAGACGGTGATAATGTTGAACAGGAGTTGACGATCGTGACGGAAAAGTTTTAAAGATAGTGGTGACGTTAGGCATGACTGATAACATCCTGAGTTGAAGATTGTGATGGAAATGAAAAAAGTTCACTCTGTGATGGAAGGAAAAAAGTTCGAGAGATGAGTCAGAAGAAATTGAGCATAATATAAGTGAAGTAATATGTGGTATGACATCTGATAAGGGTTAAACTTTCTGAGACACTTCTTAGAGGAGGAGGAGAAACGGGGGGAGGAGGAGGAGGAGGAGGAGGAGAAACAGGGGGAGGAGGAGGAGGAGGAGGAGAAACGTGGGTAGGAGGAGGAGAAGAAACGTAGGTAGGAGGAGGAGGAGGAGAAACGTAGGTAGGAGGAGGAGGAGGAGCAGGTAGGTAGGAGGAGGAGGAGAAACGGTAGGTAGGAGGAGGAGGAGGAGAAACAGGAGGAGGAGGAGGAGAAACGTAGGTAGGAGGAGGAGGAAGGCCACAGCCAAGAACCATCGGCTGAGGAACAGATGTGGAGAAATCGAACCTAATCTGAACAAATTAATAAGAAAAGGAAAAAAAAATGGCATACCAATGACGATGATAAAATAACTTAGTATGTGAATTAGCGGACGTTAGCATGAGGATTTATCCCTTGGGAAAAAAAAAGTGACACTTGAGCCGGGAATTCAAAAATTCCTGGACCGAGGTTCGTTGGGAATCCCGATTAATTTGCCAGAAACAAAGGGGCGAATCAAGTCACAGGAAAGCTGACCATAATGTAGGAAAACAAGAACAGATTACAGAAAATTTGAACTCGGTAGCTTTGGTACAGAGAGATTATTACAGCAATATTATACAAAGTTAAATATAACCCACTTTAAGTGAATATTATCAAAGGGTAATATTGCAGAAACATGGTATAAAAGTATAGATGGAATAGGAATATAAGTTGGAATCTTTTCAACATTTAGTGATTATAAACACCAGAATCACCTGGAGAGAGAGAGAGAGAGAGAGAGAGAGAGAGAGAGAGAAAAACCTGCCCAAGATAGCTATAGGAAGAGAATGAAGGATGGTAGACAAAAAAAAAAAAAAAAAAAAAAAAAAATAGTTCCTCCTTGACCGTGGTACTTGAGACCGTCGAGGGTATTGTGATCCTCCAAGCAGCGAGAGTAAACAATACTTGTGCCTATTTTCGATGCTTACAACCTTTGTAAGTGTAAGTGTGTGTGTGTGTGTGTATAAACATACGTGTGTGTGTAAATAAATATGTACGTATATATTATATAGCAAAGTTGTAAACACTGTATTTGTGCATTAAAATATTATATTGTATGAAGCCCACATAATTAAAAACTCAATTTTTTTCCAAATTTTTAGTGGGCTTCCTACAACATATGTATATATATACGTAAAAATAGATATATATAACACACACAGATACACACATATATAATGTATGTTTGTATGTATGAATATGACTCGTGTTCTGAATCATAATGATACAGATATTCTTATACATATAAATAGATGAATTCTATATCATATATATACACATGTAGAATCTACTGGTCACTTTTTTACCAGATAAATATGCAATTTTAATAGCCACAATGCCCTCTTAACCTCTTGAATTCTTTGCTCTTTTTTTGGATACGCTTTTAAAATACGTTTTTAAAACACGTAACATTTAACATAAGCCAAACATTCACCATAACAAAAAAACTCCAAGCATAAATCTCACCCGAGAGCGAAAAGACGAAGGCTCATCATAATATGATCCATTCAGAGCCACAACAAATACTATATATACTACATCGCGACAGTCACCTGTTTCTCAGCAATAAATAAAAAAAGTGGCTGCTAACGAAGACTTTCCGGCAATCGACTCGCGCCGAGGAAGTTTTAAATTTGAAGCTTAAGTGACAGACCAATCACACACATATAATCCTTTTCCGGCCCAGGGTGACTTGGGACTTCTTGTTCTTCTTCTTCTTCTACTTCTTCGCCGTTCTAATCCATCACCTTCAACTTTTCGACTGGGTGGATTGGGAGGGGAGGTGGGCGGGGTCGGGGTTGGTTGGAGATAATGATAGATAGCTTAACCATGTACTCGGTTTATTTGTCTGTGATGTGATGTTATGTGGTTTATATTACAAGATATATATATATATATATATATATTATATATATTTATATATATATTATATAATAAGATATATATACATAATATATATAATATAATGTATATATATATGTATATATATATATATATATTATAATAGATATATATACATATGTATATTATATATATTTATATATATTAACATATATATATATACATACACATACATACATACATATTATATATCTCTATATATATATATATATATATATAATTATATATATATATAGAGAGAGAGAGGAGAGATAGAGAGAAGAGAGAGAGAGAGAGCAGAAGAGAGAGAATGTGTCATTAATACAACAGTTCTACCGGTTTGCGGTTCCTTCTTAGACTGCACTGAATTTATTCGGTAGACATCAAAATAAAATCTACAGAGAGAGAGAGAGAGAGAGAGAGAGCTTTAATGGAAGAAGTATCGTATGAAAATTTGAAAGGTTTAAAAGCCTCCTCTATCTCTCTCTCTCTCTCTCTCTCTCTCTCTCTCTCTCTCTCTCTCCCCAAAGTAAAGAAGGGTGTGCGTATGTTTGTCTAGTGTGGGCAATGTTCCCCCCTCCCCCCGGGGGTGCCCTTGGAGGTGAAGGGTGACCCCTCCAGTAAATGACCCCACTGACCAGACAATTACAATAATCATTTATTTCCGTTGAAGGCCTGCCACAGATACATGGTACGTGGCTATGGTGAGCCTGTACGGACTGTACGGATGTGCGCGCCCGTGCGCACGTATGCCTTACAGAGCTCCAAATGTTAAAGGGACAAACCTATACAAGTAAATGTCACTGAAGTTAATGTTTGTAGTTACGCAATGGACTCTGGCAGTCTGTCTGAGAGAGAGAGAGAGAGAGAGAGAGAGAGAGAGAGAGAGAGATTTAATAGTACTTTATGAATGGTTTCACCCCGTGGGATGAGTAATTACCTCTTCGAGATCCATAAGTTTGCTATTTCATGATAGTAGTATTATGTATTTTTACGATTTAGAGAGAGAGAGAGAGAGAGAGAGAGAGAGAGAGAGAGAGAGAGAGAGAGAAATTAAATTATAGTAGTATTATATATTTTCACGATTTAGTGATCACACACACAGAGAGAGAGAGAGAGAGAGAGAGAGAGAGAGAGAGAGAGATTAAATGATATTAGTATTATATATTTTCACTACTTAGTGATCATAAAGAGAGAGAGAGAGAGAGAGAGAGAGAGAGAGAGAGAGAGAGAGAGAGAGAGAGAGAGAATAAGTTAGATGGTACGTGCAACGTAATTTTACTGGGATGCAGAACTGCCGTTGAAGAGATCCTTACAGGTACCACTCCTGTATACTTAATAAAACCAGAGAATGGGGTTTTTATGAAGTAGACGTTACATCGAGGGCAAAATACGTATACAAAAACTTCAAGAAGGATCAACTTGGACTTCGAGAACAGAAATATATAAGACTGGGATCTTCCCTCCCTTAACCCTACGGCTAAGGTAAACACCTACCCCTTAAGGTTAGGGTAGGGCAGATCCTTGGGTAAGGTATAGACTCCATGTTCCTGAGACTATATAATGTACTGTATACTTTAGCCCCCCGAATATAGACTTTTAATTATTTAGATGTCAAGGATAAAGTGCAACTCCTCTCCATACGGGGAGAGAGAGAGAGAGAGAGAGATGAGAGCGGGGGGAGGGGGGGGGGGGGGGGGGGGGGGGCATTTAAAACCTGAAGCTCAAGTGTCCAGGATGTGATTACTCCTCTAATCCTAAATGTGGTTTACCTTCGGGCTACACTTCCCTTAATGACGACCTTTCAAGAGGAAATAAGGGCGTCTTGACTACCCCCCCCCACCCCTTCCCCCCTTCCTCCCTCTCCAAAATCCGGCCCCAAATCCAACCCCCTACAATCACCCTACCCTGCCAGTTCACACACAAAACTTTGGTTGACCCTCGACGTAATGTGGAGTGGGAGGTTTGGGAAGGGTAAACAGAACCCCCCCCCCCACCCCCCCTCCCCACCCCGGCCTTTAGCCCTTCCCCCATCTTTGTCCTTCACCACAAACACAAAACCTACCCCATCTCACCCCTACCCCGTGAACGCCAACAGAACGCCAGCACCCCCACCCAAATCCCATTTCAATATCCCACACATTTTCCGGTTTGGGCGTCACCCCCTTTCTTGTTTCTCCTTCCTCCTCCCCTCCTCCTCCTCCTCCTCCTCCTCGGCTGTGCCCCGAGGGGCGGCTCGTGCGGAAATGTGTATTAAGCAGTAGAAGCAGCATTCCCACATGGCAGTAGGGGAGCCTGATAGATAAATGGTAGTACACTACAACCTTGCTTGGTGAGGGAATACAAAGAAACAAGCAAATGGACAAGAACAATGACAAATCAACGACAATGAAAAAAAATAGGACATGAAACCCATTGTATAATAATAATAATAATAATAATAATAATAATAATAATAATAATAAATAATAATAATAATCAAATAAAAACAATAACTTCTTTCAGTTATCTTCTGAAAGATGTAAAAAGAAACCAACAAAATTACCGAGTATACTTGTCAACTTGTCTTCACATATTTTACTCAACAATAATGTAGCAGAATCAGATCAAAAATATGAAATAAACGAGTACAATGACAAATCAATAATAATGAATAAGAGGAAACACCCACTGTGTAGTATAATAATAATAATAATAATAATAATAATAATAATAATAATAATAATAATAATAATAATAATAATAATGTACCAGAATCAAATCAAAAGGCTTTAATAAAATTCCATTTATTCATAATTTTAATGTTAGTATTGTAAACAGCTGATGTATATTTAATATATATATATATATATATATATATATATATATATATATATATATATATATATATATATATATATATATACATAGTTTAATACTGGTAATAATCTTCAACATAAAAGTATATTACTCAATGGTATTCTACATGGGAACGGACCTCTTCTAGAGCGCGTATTAAGTATGTGTGTATGTGTGTGTATTTGTATTTCAGGTCCGATTGCATGTGTATCATATCGCGCATGCGCAGTTAACAGATTTATCACGCCTGCTTCCGATGTTCAACGCTAACGACCATCTTTCACGAAGGGAGTCGTATTCTCCTAAGCTATTGAAGAATTCGAACGTAAATAATAAATCACCTTAAAAAATGAAAGGCGCCTTGGCGAACAACAACAAAAAAAAAGAAACGAAAAAAAAAAGAAAAAAAAATTGAACATTATAGCGAGGTAACGAGTTACCTGAGCGCAGGTATTATTACCCGCCCGTCTCGTCATTACTCACCGAAATGACAACAAGGGATAACGAGCCAGCACGTGAGCTGGAAAAGCTTCTAATACGACGGTCAAGGGACGGCTGCTCCTGCTGCTGCCATGGCTTCCCTTCTCCGCCCCCCCCCCCCCCCCCCCCACCCCCTAACCTGGCTCTCTCTCTCTATCTCTCTCTCTCTCTCCAAAGGCACGTTCCGCTTGTCGTGGAACGGATCCTGGAGTGTCAGCGAAGTCGTTCTTCAGAACGGCTCGAGTCGCTCACACGGCCCCTCCGTTATCCAGAAATAAACCAACTTGACAAGTTTTGCTTTATTGATAAACTCAAGGCCGGCCAGCTGGCGACCCGAGAATTGTGGAAATCCTTGATTTCAGAGAATTGCAAAAATATTTATTTGCGCATTTAGATGAAAGCTAGTCATTTTAGCTTTAGAAAGTTAATTTGTTTTTCGTTTTAGTAGTGGGTGAGATACTGAATAGACATTAACCTAGAAGGCTATTCAGACCGATCGTTTTAGTAGTGGGTGAGATACTGAATAGACATTAACCTAGAAGGCTATTCAGACCGAGTCATAAAATTAGTGTGTATTGTTATAAATTAACAACTTGATAAAAAAAAATTACTGTCAGCAAAATACCAAGGTCTTGCCTCAGTGTCCAAATGTAATTCACCCAGATATCTTTAGCCCAAAAATTGCAAATCTTAAAAGTAATTTGTATTTTTCCCAATAGACTGACCTTCGATCTGTACATGGGAATTTACTCCCGTTCGAAAAACAAAGAATTAAAAAGTAAAAATTAAGAAAACTGGTATTACAAGGTATACCAGTACGTCACCATGAAGATCAAGCAGTGCGCTGTATAGGCATTACATAAGGCTCCTAGCTGCAACCTCTTTCATTCCTTTTACTATACCTCCGTTCATATTCTCCTTCCACCATACTTTCCACCTTCTCCATACTAAGAATTTTCGTTTCCAGCATAGAATGACCTCATAGGTACCAGCGCTTGGCCTTGGGCGTAAATTCTATATATTCCATATCCCATTCAATTTATTCAAAGCAATTTTCCTTTCGTGGTCTCTCCTCCTGGACGGAATCTCTTAGGAGAGGGGGGGAGGGGGGGAGGGGGAGGGGGGAGGGGGAGGGGGGGGGGGAGCGGATCCAGACCTTGGTCTAGACCCCAAAATGAATTCTCCACGCCTTCGGGAGAGTGATGTACTGGGAGTAGATAACAATTCATCTCCTCTTAATGGGATGGGCATCGTGTTTTGGCCCCCTCCCTTCAAAACAACTAATTCCACCCCTTAAGGGAATTACGCCGAACACTTACGCCCTCAGAGTTAACATATTTCTACCCAAAAGTTAATAGAGGATGAAAACATGAAAAGGCAAAAAATAGGGTTCGTGGTCACACTGACCACATTGCCTGTTAGGACTCGAAACTTAGCCTTGCATTTTAAATTGAATATTTAATGAGTAAAACAAAACACACACACACACACACACATATATATAATATATAATATAATAAATATATATATATATATATATATATATATATATATATAATATATATATATATATATATATATATATTATATATATATATATATATATATGTATATATATATATTTATATATATATCTAGGGGATTATAAAAAATTATTCACTTCATCACGTGATTCATTTATCACACATATCCACAGGTGAAAAACAAGAGACAGGGTGTAGGTCCTGACCGGTTTCGACTTTATTTCCAAGCCATCAGTCCTTCATGAATGGCTTGAAATAAAGTCGAAACCGGTCGGGACCTACATCCTCTCTCTTATTTTTCACCTGTGGATAAGTGTTTATATATATATATATATTATATATATATATATATATATATATATATATCTATACACATGTGTGTGTGTGTATTGACGTAGGGTACGTACCGTCCCAAACGCCTACGTACCTTCTTGCTACATACAAACTCGTAGAATATCCGAAGGCAAGAATCTACCCGACGCTAAACGACGGGAAGTCTAAATTTATTATCATAAGACGCTCTTTGTTAGGAAATATAATATATATATATATATATATATATATATATATATATATATATATATATGATATATATTATATGTATGTATATATGTATCTATATGTGTTTTTTTATTGCTGTAACACTATAGATAAAAAAAAAAAAAACTTCTAAAAAAAGAACACATTCCTAACCTACAGCGACGACGTAATTTTAATAAAATATAAAATTTAGGTCAAAGAAAACGCGCTGCGACCTATAAGGTCATTCAACGCTGAAAGGGAAACTTGACAGGAAGGGTTTTTGAAGGCGTAACAGGCGGAAACCTCAAAGCAGCTGCACTAAGAAACAAATGTTAGAGAGGGTGGAAAGTCAGATGTTAGTCAGAGAATATGAATGGAGGTACAGTAAAAGTTATGAAAGTGGTTGCAGCTAGTGGCCTGATGGACGCTGCCGAGAACCTTAAGTAACGCCTACAGTGCGCCACGTGAGGTGCACTGACGGCGCTACCCCACTACCGGGGCCAACGAAGTAATGACACTGAAGCATTTATTGTCACAATTTTTTAACTGTCGACCACGTTATGTAGACAAATGACATGAGGGAAGGAAATGAAAAACAGCATTCAGAAGGGGGGGCGGGTGGCGGGGGATGGGGGTGGAGGGTTGCACGGCCGGACGTACGACGGACGAACGCTAAACGGTACCGCTAAATCCATGAGAAAAATATGCGCGTCGGCGCTCACGGGAGAACCAGTCGTAAGACAATTGCTACTTCCGAAATCACTTCACGCTCTCCGACTTCCGGACAGGAAATATACGCCGAGACTTACACCAAAATGTAGCGTTATCTTAATCTAATAGACGTCGTGACATTTTGTCACGAGTGGCCAGTTGCCGTGGCTCTGAAACCGGGTTATATATAAACAGGGATGAATAGAAAGGGAATCGAGTGGGCTTTTGGGCTAAAGGAAAATCTATAGACCGTGGGCTAAAGTTTCTAGGATTATTTCAGACGTTAAGAGAGCAGATGTTTAATTGCCTTATTGCAGGTGTAAAAAAATTGTTAATTGCCTTATTACAGGTGTTATTTTTTTTCGAACTGTTATTTCAGGATTATCTCAGGCGTTAAGACAAATGTTTAATTGCCTTATTGCAGGTGTGAAAAAAATTTTAATTTGCCTTATTACAGGTGTTAAATTTTTTTTCAAATTGTCTTATTTCAGGATCATTTCAGGCGTCAAGCTAGCAAGTGTTTAATAACCTTATTGCAGGTGTTAAATTTAAAAAAAAAAAATCTTATTTCAGGTTCTAAGAAAGAAATGTTCAATTTTTTTTCTTATTTCAGGTGTTAAACACAGCTGGTAAATTGCTTTATTTCAGGTGTTAAAAACAGATGTTAAATGGCCTTATTTCAGGTGCTAAAATGGATGTTAAATTGTCTTAATTACTTTCAAGTGTTAAAAACAGATGTTAAATTGTTTTATTTCAGGTGTTAAAACATATGTTAAATTGCTATATTTCAAGTGTTAAAAACGGATGTTAAATTGCTATATATCAGGTGTTAATAACGGATGTTAAATTGCTATATTTCAGGTGTTAAAAACGGATGTTAAAATGCCTTAATTACTTCAAGTGTTAAGAAAACAAATGTTAAACTACCTTCCTAGAGAGAGAGAGAGAGAGAGAGAGAGAGAGAGAGAGAGAGAGTAAACAAACTGATGACGTGATTATCTGCACTTCGCTAAATTTACGCCACCGTAAACCAACTCTCTCTCTCTCTCTCCAGAACAGCTGCGATCAACAACAGTCGACAAACAACTATTAATAGCACTCCACTCAGGTCGATAAATCCATACTTGACTTTGACTTAGTGCACCCATGTTGGAATCAAGAGGCGCTAAACAGCAAATTTGAGTTTATATATATATATATATATCTATATATATATATATATATATATATATATATATTACACTGATATGTAAATTTCACTGATATCGATAAAAAAAACAGACTGAAGTTGTAGAGATGTTCAAAATTTTCTTGGTAAGTTCCATTGATCGGGAAATGGGAGATAAAAGCGATAAAAAACGAAAAAAATAAACAAACAAACAACACAAACATACTACGCACATTGTAAACGACAAACTAGAAAGGAACCAAATATAATGAAACGAAAGCTAACAAGAAACAAAACGTAATCAATCAAAAACTAAAAAGAAACTAAATATAATTTCTCCAGCGAATTCAGCTTTCATTCCACTTAAGGAACAAATGAAGAGAGAGAGAGAGAGAGAGAGAGAGAAAGGAAGGAAAATCACCAAAGGAAAAATTGTTTATTCACCAGAAATGAAAAAAAAATCGAAGTTAGACAATGAGCGGAAGCCATCATTACTTGTTGATCTGGGGTCTGAGACGCTATATAAACAGCGTGGCCCTATTACACATCCTTACGGAACCTCGTGAAGGAATCCGGTATTTCTGATGGGAGAAAAGTGATTGGATCACATGTGCACAATCTGAGAGAGTATGATGATTTTTTTATTTTTTTTTTATTTTACTACTATTAGCGATGCCTGGTTGTAGCAAATCAAATCAATCTTTTTATCAAATTTAATATTTTACAATGCCACTGTTGTATTTGCCTTTGATGTTTGTCTTAGCATTGAGAACATTATTATTATTTTATTTCTTTTTATTTTTTTTTAATATTAGCGATGCCTGGTTGTAGCAAATCAAATCAATCTTTTTATCAAATTTAATATTTTACAATGCCACTGCTGTATTTGCCTTTGATGTTTGTCTTAGCACTGAGAACGATATTATTATTATTATTTTTTACTATTAACGATGCCTGGTTGTAACAATTCAAATTCTCTTTTTATTTTATTTTTCATAAGGCCACTAGTGAATCTGCCTTTGATATTTGACCAAGGCAATGAGAACGATGATGATATTATTATTATTATTATTATTATTATTATTATTATTATTATTATTATTATTATTATTATTATATTATTATTATTATTATTATTATTTCTAATTGTGCCATACAGACTATGCTAAATTCGCACCCCACTCCGAAAAAGATAAGAAAAAAAGGTCCATTCAACGATCACAAACGCAAAAATATTTCTTAATTCAATGCTATTAACTAATACCATAAGTACTAAAAATAATAACACAAAATATCACAATAGTAAGGAACGTCTATTCCCTGCGAAGTCTCCAAAGCATAAAGTAAACGAACAGAAACAGTCACTGGGCCCCCAAAAAGAGAGCAATGTACTCAAGACTAACAGCAGTTGCAGTCCATTAATAGTACACAATAGTAGTCCTCAGAGAGAGAGAGAGAGAGAGAGAGAGAGAGAGAGAGAGAGAGAGAGAGAGAGAGAGAGATGGCCGGTTTCTCACGTTCCTCCACAGAACAGGAACAGATGTGTTGCATATGCACACCAATCTGCTAGGATGGGAATTGTCACTGCAATCATTTGCAGCAGCGACGATATGTCAACGTCTCTCTCTCTCTTTCTCTCTCTCTTTCTCTCTCTCTCTCTCTCTCTCTCCCCTATGGCTGAACCTACTATATTTATATAACGGGTTTATGGCGTCTATAAAGGCAAAAGGTTATCTTCTAAATTATCATATGGTTTATCCAAATTCAGTCTGGAAGTAACATAAAGACGAGCCGATAATAATTTTTTTTTTTTTTTTTGAGGAAACAAATTTGCACGTAAACACTATTTCCGAGTACTTTCTCTGAATAGATTAGCTTTTCCTGAATGGAAGAGCTTTTTTCCCTGAATCGAAGAGTTTTCCTTTAACACGGTGTCTATGAGATAAACCATTTTTTGGTGCATTTTCTAGGGAAAACAAATTACGATGTTAACATTATTTCTGAGTACTTTCCCTAAATGGAAGATGCTTTCCTTGAACAAAAGAGCTTTCCCTATCAAGGTGTCTGTGAGGAAAGCAAAGTGTTGTCTTCACCTACAAGATGTCAACGCGAGGAATGAAATTCTACAGAAATAAATGAGAAATTAGTAAAACTTGCAAAATAAAACTTAAAAAAAAAATTAATTGATGTCTATGAAAAAAAATGTTGGTGCATTTTTAACGAGGAATGAAGACTATTTCTAAGTAGCTACTTCCCCTGATAAGATGTCAGCACGAGGAATTAAATGCTACAAGAAAACAAGTGAGGGAAGTTAGTCAGTAAAATTTACAAAATAAATTAGAAATTTGTAAACAATTTTTCGTGCATTTTTTTACGAAGAACTAAGACTATTTCTAAGTACTTTCCCTGAGGGAAAGCGCTTTCCCTTATAGGATGTCTGTACGGGGAATGAAATTCTTTAAAAAATTAAATTAATGAATAAATTTTTAAAAAATTAAAAAATTGAGAGAAATTATTCAGTAAAATTTACAAAATAAATAAAATTCTCCGCACGAGGAATTAAATTCTAAAAAAAATAAAAAATAAAAAAACAAGCGAAAGAAATTAGTCTAAATTAAAAAAAAAAAAAAAAAAATCATCGACAGTCCAAATCCTTCGTCAGAAGAGGGTCGCGTCGAGACTAATTAATCTCTCCCGATGGTGTGTGTGTGTGTGTGTGTTTCCTGTGGGAGCTATGGGCGCCGCCCGCCGCCCCTTTTAGGAAGGAGAGGCCCAGTTTCCTTCCTTCCTCGACGGCGGCGGCGGCGGCGGTGGAGGAGGAGGAGGAGGAGACCCACACTCCGTGACTAAGTGTGGGAAATCACCCACACACAAACCAGGAAATAGAACGGAAGGAGGATATGGTGGCGGTAAATGATAATGGCGCTGGAAGGCGATGGCTGATGGGAAAGCGGCGGAGTGGGGGCAGCAGGAGAAATAGGAACATTGGGGGGAAAGGAAAGGAAGTAGGGGGTGAGGGAGTGGGGATAAGAAATTGGAGGGGAAGGGGAAGGGGTTGAGGGAGAGGGGGAGATTGAAAATGGGAAGAGAAGGGGGAAGAAGAGGGAAGGGGTGAGGGAGAGGGGATTGTAAATGGGAAGGGGAAGCGGGAAGAGGGTGAGTAAGAGGGAATTGAGGCAGGGGGAAGAGGGGAAGGGTGAGAGAGAGGGGATTGAAAAATGGGAGGGGGAAGGGGAGAGAGAAAGGAAGGGAGAATGGAAATGGAATGGGGAAAGGAGGGGAGGGAGGGAAGGGAGAATGGAAATAGGAAAGGTATACGAAAGCAAAGGAATAAAGGAAGGAAGGAAGGAAATGGGACAGATCCTACCACCGTTTAAAAGGATCCTTCGACATTTAAACTGTAGATGTCAGGATTGAATAAACAGATCTCGATTTCCACGAAAACAACAATGCATATTTTTCATTTTGTTTGTCGGTTTTGGCGTAAACATGATAACATTAGCGCGTGCTGCTGAAGTCACCCTAATCGTAAGTTAAACATAATATTAAGATATATATATATATATAATATATATTATATATAGTAAATATATATATATAATATATAAATATTATATTATTATATATATTATATATATATACAGGGTGTCCATGAAGTCCCAGCACCATTCTAAGCCATAAATACTCATGATGGTACTGGGACTTTATGGACACCCCTGTATATGCACACACAATGATCTGGTACTTGACTCTGAAAACATTCTACAAAAAATATATAAATAAATAAATAAATAAACCTGTTTGCTTACTCTTAAAGCAATGATAATGCAATGTATGCAATGGCCCGAAAGTATGATGAACTCTCGTAAAATATTGAAAAAGATAAAAAAAATACTTTGACTAGGATAAAAAAAGACTAAAATTAAAGTCTTTCTAAACAACGACTTCCAAATCCTGTGGTTCTGTTAATCAAGTATTTATCTCAAAGTAATCTTTCATTAGCTATGAAGGGTACGCCGACAATCCTTATCTATATATATATATATATATATATATATATATATATATATCATAATATATATATATATATATATATATATAGAGAGAGAGAGAGAGAATGAGAGAGAGAGAGATAGAGGAGAAGAGAGAGATAGAGAGAGTGAGAATTTCTGTTTTCTTGAAGATTCTTTTTTGAGAGAGAATTATTTCTGCTTTTAATAGAGAGCATGATTTTTATTTTTAGCAGGGAGAGAGAGAGAGAGGAGAGAGAGAGAGAGAGAGGAGAGAGAGAGAGAGAGAATGATTTTTTTGTTTTTAAGAGAGGGAATTAAAATTTCTGTTTCTTTTAGAGAGAGAGAGAGAGAGAGAGATATTTCTGTTTTTAAGAGAAGGGAATTATTTCTGTTTTTTTAAGAAAAAGAGAGAGAGAGAGAGAGAGAGAGAGAGAGAGAGATGATTTTTGTTTTTTAAGAGAGGGAATTAAATTCTGTTCTTTAAGAGAGAGAGAGAGAGAGAGAGAGAGAGAGAGAGAGAGAGAGAGAGAGAGAGAATCATTTCTGTTTTTAAGAGAGGGAATTAATTTCTGTTTTTTAAGAGAGAGAGAGAGAGAGAGAAGAGAGAGAGAGAGAGAAACTGACCGTTGGAAATCAATAAAACGCAACGAGAGTTTAAGTAGAATATCCCTGTTATTGGCTGTCATAATTAGTAATTGGGGGTTCGTACTGTGTAATTTTTGTAATTACTGCAACCAAGTACTAATAACGAGAGGCAATGGAATCTGTGGACCAGTCTGAGCTCACGAAAAAAAAAAAAAAAAAACACGACAGTTTGCTCAAGCAATGGCAAACCCCTACATTTAACATCTGTTACAAGTAGCCAGCATTGTATAATAATTATTTTTCTTCTTACTAGAGTGTTGTCCAATACTTTGACATTTTCGCTTACTCGGGGAGTTAGCCTACAAACTAATGTTGTTGTTAATGTTGTTTTTAATGTTGTTGTTCATGTTGTTGTTGCTATTGGGGGGTAGGAAAGTCCTATGGAAAAGCCTAAATAGGTCTGAAAAACGTGTTACGCCTTGAGTTAAAGATACAGGAATTTTAGGATAGGATATTTATGATTTACTTATTAGAATAAAAATGTAACCAAAAAAACAATGCGCATGTTAAACAGTACAGAATAATTGTTTCTAAGAAAAAATATAGCGTATTTATTTTAATTTTCGTTGGTGAAACATCGTGCTATTTGACCGTAGATTTTAGCATGCTCCCGAGTAAGCTGGAGGTCGCATCACGCCTTGTTTTGCAATAGGCTCTTTTTAACTTTATTTTTCATAATTTGGGCCAACTCATACTCGCATTAATCAGGGCATAATATTTCACGGCTTCCTTTAAAAAATCCTTTATTATTTTTGGTGCAAATCTAAGAAATTAGTTACCTAGTGGTCATTCATGGCAAAGTCTACGGCCATAATTAATTACTATTATTATTATTATTATTAATGATAGTATTAGTAGCAGTAGTATAGAAGACAGGCGCCATGAAATTCTACAATTTTTAAGATTAAGCCAGCTTTGAACTGGCACGGGCTCTTGCTCCTGAAGAAGCCCTGTAAAATTTTAAATGCAGAACAATTTTAAATGTTCCATTACGATCTTTACACAGATAATGATTTGATCTTTGTATGTATAAAGGTTTAAACTTTAAAACTTACAAAATAAAAAACTCAGTTTAATAGGAAATTGATAAAAAAAAAACTTCACACTGATACTGATAAAATTCGAGTTGTTAGAACTTAGGAAAAATGAGTGTGATCAGACAAAAAAATAAAAAAGTTTATTCAATAAAGTTAAACCGTTTAAGCATAAAGAAAACATTTATCTACTACACAAATTAACTATAATATCTGAAAAGCCATCACTTGACTTTACAAAACCCAATGATGAAGAATACGTATTTTAAAAAAACTGCATATTTAGAAGTTTTTTGAAAGGGTATTGGAAATTGACATTTCAAAGCCTGGTTTAAAATGAAAATATAGCTGTGAAAATATTGGCAAGCTTTATAAAATATATTTATGAATGAGTATGTACGATTAATTACGAAGAACAATTTCAATTATTTCTATATCTAAATCTACGAAATTCTAAATGTTTCTATATCTAAATCAACGAAATTCTAAATGTTTCTATATCTAAATCAACGAAAATCTAAATGTTTCTATATGTAAAACAATGACATTCTAAATGTTTCTATATCAAAATCAACGAAATTCTAAATGTTTCTATATCTAAATCAACGAAATTCTAAAAAAAATATAAATAAACAAAGTCCAGAAAAAAACGAAATAGCTCCAAAATTTTCCCTTTTCGTTTAATAGATTCCTATACAGGATTAACATTTACAGTAACATTCACGTCCACTGACAATTAATGCAAAAGGTTCACATTCAGGTAAAGTCACTGACAATCGGAGAAAAAAAAAAAAAAAAGTTGGATATAATTCTGACTGACTGCCAGCTGCCAATTGTCCCCATGTGTCAGTTGATTGATTGATTGATTTAAGGCTATTAAAACTGGCGTCACAACTTCTAGGTTATTGCCCCCGTTTGTCAGTTGAAGTGACAGAGTCATCAACACTAGATTGTAACGCCATGTTGGTCATACATTGCCAAACCTGGGAGGATATTCATGAATTTGGCAATTCCGGAAACATGTTAAGTACTATATAGATCGTCCGCTGTGTTTTCTCTCTCTCTCTCTCTCTCCTCTTCATCTCTCCTCTCCTTCTCTCCCTCGTCTCTCTCTCTCGTCTCTCTCTCTCTCTCTCTCTCTCTCTCTCTCTCTCTCTCTTTCCGTTAACTCTCCTTTGTGATATAGTAATTCGTTTAGATATGATAAAAGAAAGGAACTACCGTTTTTTTTTGTAGCAGTGTTTTTCTGACTTTTTTTGACAACTGTTTTTCTGATAGCAGTGTTTTTTTAACTATTTCTATCTTACAGCTTTTCCGACAACAGTATTTTCTTCTGATAGAAGTGTTTTCTGAGAAATTTTTTCTGACAGTTTTTCTGACAAGTTTTTTTCTGCCAACAGTGTGTTTCTGACAGCAGTGTTTTTCTGCCAACAGTTTGTTTCTGACAAGTATATGATTCTGACAGAAGTTTTTTTTTTTTTTTTTTCCTGACAGAAGTGATTTTTCTGACAGCATTGTTTTTCTGCCAACAGTGTTTTTTTCCTGACAGAAGTGTTTGATTCTGTCAGAAGTGTTTTCCTGACGAAAGTGATTTTACTGACAGCGGTGGTTTCTTTTTCCTGACAGAAGTTTCAAAAGCCATTTAATGCGCTGTAACAACGAAACTGAACGAAAGACCCAAGTTTTTATTATAATACGAAAGTAAATCGTTTTATAGATTAAGCTAGACGACTTAATAGGAAAAGAGAACTATTATTTTCAAACGCCAATTCGATCGAAAACTGGGAGGTTACACGGGTGAGATTCACGCGCATTTGTATGGGGTTGAAGTGTGCGGTCACCACCTCTAGTTGAGTGTCAAAGCCACCTGGACACGGAAGGGAGTGGAGGATTAGGGGGTGGGTGGGGGAGGGGGGGGAGAGTTCCCGAGGATGCATGGTGGAGCGGGCGCCAGGGGGGCGGAGCGATTGGTAGGGGGAGAGGGAACGGCAGAAGCTTCCTTCTACAGGATATGCCGGAGGGCAGGTGTCCAACAACATGACCGAAACTACGGTACCCCCCGGATCACCTGGCACGGCTGTGACCGGAAGTGTGTTTGTGTAACTCACAATGTTATTTTCCTGTAGTACCACGTCCCATTTCTCTCTCTCTCTCTCTCTCAATGTGTGTGTGTGTGTGTGTGTGCTTGTAACTCTTAATGCCCATCTCTACCCTAGTAACAATCCTCTACTTTTGACCAATTTCCACGTAAACGATTGACTACTTCATCGGAGGCACAAGCGCGCACGTACATACGTACACACATCTGCAGATGTGTGTGTGTGCATTTGTGTTTTTGTGTGTTTTCATTCAACATGTTTTCTCTAAAGTGTGGCGGATCCAGAGTGTGGTTAAGTGTCTTCATAGGATGAAGCTGCTATAGTCCCATAAGTTGCTCTGCAGTTGCTAAACCTGTATTCAAACGGGGTCTTTATAGGATGAAGCTGCTAGTCCCATAAGTTGCTCTGCAGTTGCTAACCTTCTGTTTTCAAACGAAGTCTTTATAAGGTGAAGCTGCTAGTCCCATAAGTTGCTCTGCCCTGGTTGAAAACCATGATTATAGCCTACTAGCATCTTAGTGCTACGCTGGTTAGAGCATACTCAACAGATTTACGAAAAGACAAATATACAAAAACTCAAATAATTACATTAAAATAAGTAAGAATAAGCTGATGAAAGTATCTGTCTAACGGACAGCAAGATGAAAATGGAAAAATGCAGTTCGTAGGTCAATGTGGTAATGAGCTCCGGGTGAGCAAATCTACTACAGAGCGCATGCGTGCGTGAGCAGAACCCATCAGGGCGCTTTTTCCTGCAGTCTTTAACTGCTAATGTTCCAAGGGAGTTTTTTTTCAGGGAGGGAAGGAGGAGGGGAGGGGGGGATGAGTTCTCTGGAAAGCCGAGCAAAAAGAAAAGATATTAGGGGCACAAGAAACCTAACTTATTACCGTTAATTCCTTTTCAGTCCTTCTCCATAAACGATAGTTATATATTATTCCCGATTTACCTAATGATAAGACGACCAGCATCATTAAAACAGCTTTTTCTTTTAAAACTAAATAGGTCTGTGACTAATAAAATTTAGCAATAATAATAATAATATAATGATAATAAATTCTCAACTTCAATCTACCATTGTTTTGCCATCACGCACAGCTTTTGTTATAGCTTGTAACAACTTGGAAATGAAATAAAAACTATTCAAATAAAATTAGAAGTAACTGACAAATTGCTCGCAATTTCATGGTCAATATTTCCTAGGCCTAAATCTATTACGGCACTATTATTGCCTATCCAAGCAATAGGCCTACTTCCTAGTTATCCTAACTGCTATTGTGATCTAGTTAGGAGAGCATAAAAGTGACTTAAATTCAAATATTTTTACACCCAATGATCAAACGAACTGCCTTTCTCAAATGCTTCTTATAGAAATAACAATGGATCAAGTTTCTCATTTTGTATAAAAAGACAACTCATTGTTTATTAATTCAACGGGGAAACCATTGGCATCATCTGAATACAAAATGAGACGACCGCGGAGAGAGAGAGAGAGAGAGAGAGAGAGAGAGAGAGAGAGAGAGACGAACATTACGAGCAAAGGAAAGTGGACAACGGATATCCCGGTGTCATGACAGCGAGAACTGTTCTTGCTGAAACCCATAATGAGAAACTTTTGGTGAAAAAATGTTTAAGTTTTTTCTTAAGCGCTTGATTTAGTTACAGTTTGCAAATACCGATCTTTGAATGAAACATTAACATATACTGAATACCAACTTCGAACTCTGTAAACCGGCAGTTGCCTAATTTTGAAAACACTTAAGGGGGGACAAACTGAGAATGGAATGTCTCGGACTAAAACACACTGAATTTTTTTAAACAGAATAAAACCAAAATAAAAAGGAAAAGAAAAATTGGTTTCAAATAACGTGCCCCTCTACGGAAACAAGTGGCCCCTCATTATATACAATTGGAAGCCCACTCAAGACCACTTTAGCGCCCATTTTCTCCCCAACGACGAATTAGGCCTAGCCCACCATTTATTCCCAGCTATCGGGGATTCCATCTTGCTCACTTCATTCCCTAATAGACAGTATCGGGAGTAAGATCGACCGGGTATCGGATGAAAGATCGTTGGGTATCGTGCCCTGGGAAGGCCACAAGCGGCTCCCGGTGTGAGCTAGAACCAACCGCTATTTGTCTTGTAATTTGTCATGTTCTGCGTGATCATTGGGTTGTAGATCTGGGGAGATAATTCCGACTGGGGATCCAGTAAGAACTTGCCACCATGTAATTACACAAAAGAGGCTCCAAATGGGCTTTCTGCCAGAATGTCACACGCGGAAATTCTATAATATATTTTCGAGTATTTTAAAATGTGGAAAATCCGATTGGCAAGGTCTCAAGACTTACCATGAGTTCCATCCAAGAGGGCAGTATTGAATTAGATCAAGTACTCCTATCACAATAGGCGAGTAATTCCAATGCTAAGTTGTATTTATAAACATTTAAAAACCGATAAATTCAAACTAAATCCAGGGAAAATTAACGAAAGAGACCAAAAGAAACCGAGAAAACGTAAACACTAGGCTGATTTACTACCGGCCTAAAAGAATACATCCTTACAAAACAAACAATGCCTGGTTAATGCTGGTTAACGCGAAAGGGGCTTGGAGATAAAATCTCCCTCAATCATAACCAGCTATAACTTACGCCATTTGTAAACAAAACACTGAGCCGAGATAAGATACGAAAAAAGAAAAGAAAAAAAAACACCTTCCATTGTTGCCAGCTACTACTCCTGCTACTATCCTCTCCTAACTGCTACTACTCCCCCCGCTCCCCTCTACTACTTGTATCCTCTCCTCCCCCACCCTCGCCCCATGAGCTTTCATCTCCTCTTTTGAAGTTTTCCAATCCTTTCCTCACATAAATTAACAATAGGACGGGTGATTATCTCCGTCGATAAGAAGCAATTACTGTCTTCGAAACAGGAGAGGGTCGTTCACTACGCTCTCTCCCTCTCCCTCCCCTCTCCCTCTCTCTCTCTCTCTCTCTCTCTCTCTCTCTCTCTCTCGTCCAAACTGCGTATATTTTGATAAAAGTCTGACACGAATAGTCTATGTATTTTCAAATGTCCTGGGAGCTATGTATTTGGCGTTTTAACAAGGTCTCATTATTTAAGACTGCCTTGAGCATTCAAGTCGAATTGAAAAAGATTAACCACACTTATAAATCTATTTAACCATACATGTCGACAGAAAAAGGATTGTATAATACAACAGTAACTAAACTTTCCTTAAAATACTTAGGAGATATGCCTGGAGCAATAACAAAAATGGAAAAAATATTAGTCTATTCAACCATATGGTTACAACCCTTCCCTCTCTATCTTCAATCGCACTAAACTCGCCGTCCACTTCAAAACGTCTGTTGGGTGTAACATGGTGCTTCATACGCCTTACCACAGGCTGCAGAAGGACTTTGTACTAAAATGAATAACTAGAGAGTTGTTGTCTTCGAAGAGACAGCGAGTCTGATAATGCACAATCTTTGAGACTACTTAATCTTGGTACATATACTGCAGGGTCCTGGTATACAAATAAGCCTAATATTGTCATTGTTCTATATTCGCGTGAAATCTATTATAATATTAAAATAACTAAAAAAAAGGTCTGAAAATGTTCGATCCATATGCATTTCCTTACGTTAAGAGGTGTTAATGGTGCACATACGTACACGATTGTAACAAAGCACACATCGGTAGACTTCGAATGAAACATGGGTCTAGCTTTCTTTCAAAATTTGACAAAAATTAAAATAACTGCTGCTGAAAGTAAACCACTCCTTCACATGTTCCCCACGTAGGAATGATAGCGGAATTAAACTGTACTCAAACACTGTTTATAAATATAAGAATATAGACAAATTCTGCTATAATGAAAGAGCAGAGAAGGGGGCTTACGTAAATATATATATATATATATCAGTAGTACAAGAGTACTACACCGAACTGCGAAATGTAGCACAATTGTATACGAGTTTACAGCCGTTCAAAAGGCCGGGAGGTGGGGGGGGGGGGGGGGGGAGATGTTCTTCGAGGATGGTTATAAGAGGACAATGATTAATGAAGGGTCATGACTCCTTGAATTAACAGAAATATGAGGCCAAGCTAAGAATTTCAGTATTCTGTAGTTCATGCGGCTGAATTAACATTTACAGACGAGAGGTAACCGACAGTTTAAGTATACCAAACTGACCACAATTATAACTAATCTCATAACCTTCCACGGCCCTACGAGAGAGAGAGAGAGAAGAGAGAGTCATTACAGCATACATACTGGCGTCACACTGATATAGCCTCATTTACGAAGACGTAAATCGATGTCTCGTAAGAAAATGGGCGTTAAATGCTCGCAGGGTCTCTCTCTCCGGCCGACCAGACCGCATTACTACTACACACGTGCAGGGCAGCAGCTTCTCCTCCGTCTTCCAGCAGACTCCCCGACATATGGTGTGCGTGGAGGACAGGTCCTGCTGGACTCCGTGGCTGGAAGCTGCACATTACTCCTCCTCAAAATGCTCGCGTAGCAGAACCTTATTAACCTTCACAAGGTTCGGAGTTCGAAGACACTGTAAGTCTCGGTCTAACACAGATTACTTGAACCTTTCTGTTCTCTAGTTTGGAGTTTAAGTCTAATTAGCCATTCTATATTTACTCCTAACGCAGTGATTAATTACTTACTTAGACAAGGAAAATTTTGCAGATAACTTTATAAAAACTAGGTTTTGGAATATAAACGTTTTGGGTTATGCTAGATAAATTATGCCTGGACAAATTTTTACCCCTCAAATATGACGGTATAAAAAGAAGAAGAAAAAAAAACGCTACATGCATGAGGTTGCACATGCGTTAAAAGTACGAACTTCAAAAACGAACCCAAATTTTCCTATGACTGGTGAAAAAAAAATACATTTGAAATAGAGCCATCAAAGTAATATTAACATTAGCAATACTGACAGAGGTATAAGTGCAAACGTTGATTCACTTTGGTCAATATGGTTGATGACGACTTACGAAGAGTGAGTTGAAACAACGTTCAATGGAAAAGTATGACTAAAGAAAGGAGGTGGGGAAAAATTTTGACGACTAAGGAAATAAATATCTAAAAACGCAAAGATCTCATTCTTTCAATGGGTAATAGCACTTTAATTATTCTCACTTGAGGCGACTTTGTCACTAACCTCAAGTTTCAGATACATGATAAAAAAAAAACAACTCCATAAGCTTTTAGGTATCCTATTATTTTCGGGATTTAATTTGAGAGCAAGATAAGTGTGACCAGCAAAATAAAATTAGTACACGATAGTTATGAGTCTACAATCGTCATATTCAGCAGTCTTTCGAAAGAAGTTTGTGAATATAATATATATATATATCAATGCACTATATTCTGTTTTATATTTTCTAAATTTGTTCAGCTGAATACACTATTTGCTCTGGTGTTCAGACAACTTCGTTAACCGAACTCTCTGGCCATCATCTCCAACTGATTTTTGTGGTGTCCTCATTCTCTACCGGCGCCTCAGGGATCTTTATCTGCGGTATCTCAAAGACTTCTTTTTCAGTCCAAGGAGATTCTATAAAGATCTCTAGATGAATAGATTGAGGTTTTTGTAAAGACTACGGCAATCTCACGAGCGGAGTAATAATCTTGCGAGTGCAGTGTTCCCCGAGGCTATACATAAACGATATTCAAGGCGCTTATCGCCAGGAAATTTTTACCCAATGTAAAAAAGAAAAAATACATTAAAGCTAAAAACTGGGAGTCTGGGAAATTACTTTACACACTGTGTAAATAAAGTGCATATGAGGATGACTCTCAGATCACACAAACTAAATCATCGATGATGGTCAGCATCCATCTCTTTCCCTCGCCCCAAATATATATATTCTTATAGATCTTATATATCTAATATATATATCTATATATATATATATATGTATATATATTATAATATATTATATTATATATTCTAATTCGTGCCTCAGCTGTTAAAATGTATGTATACGACAAATCAAATCAAATAAAAAGGGCATGGTAGGGTGAACTCGACACTGTAGATACTAGGCTATATTTTATTTTTATAGTAACCTCATATGGCTGTCTTTTAGACATTTTCAAAAAGTAAAACCATTCATCAGAAAGAGACTACAGCAGAAGCAAACCCAAATATCATCCTGGTGACAGGAAAATGCCAAGTAAATTTTAATTAATATCAATGCTCATGTTTACGAGAGCTATGACAACCACGTTCGCCCATTACCTCATACCAGACCGACCACAATCCTCCGCTTACAGTTCAACTTCACAACTTTTCAATGTATTTTCTACTGTATCTTGATTTCGTATTCCTATATGACCACGACTTGAAGTTAAGTTTGTTTGTCATTATTAACAGTGAATGGGAAGGAAAGAAAATATGTGAATGTGGCGCAGACCACCTCGAATTAGCAGTGGTGTGGATTCGGTCTAAAACATCGGATGTTTACTTTCCCCAGAGGTGGAATTCTCCGCTGGGTCTACTCCATGAAATGAGCTCATAAAATCTCGACCTAATCCGATAACTACTCTGGCCTACCTCTAGCGTCAATGACGAACTGTGTGTGAAGAAAAAGAAGAAGAAGAAGAACGAATGAGTGAATGAATTATAAAAATGTCGGAGTGAATTTCGCTGGCAAGAAAAATGGAGCAGTAAATCTCCCTTGGATTATATTTTCGTAAATCATCAGAGTACCAAACGTGCGCACTGAGAGAGAGAGAGAGAGAGAGAGAGAGAGAGAGAGGCTCTATTATAATCAACGCGTGCGCGCGCGCACACATATTCGGTCTAGGACAAGCTTCGTCAAAAACTGGTTGCACATGCTGACTAACAAAGGCTATAAAGGGCAGGCTTCATTGAAAACCTGCCAGTTGCATACACACACACACACACACACACACACACAAAGAGAGAGAGAGAGAGAGAGAGAGAGAGAGAGAGAGAGAGAGAGAGAGAGAGAGTTCGAATGGGCAGGTTTTATCAAAAAGGCTATTAAGTAGTTCGAATGACCAAGCTTGACAATTTTTTTCCTTCTTCTTTTTCCTATCTTAACCCTTCCAGATAATGAGAAGGCATTTGAGAATCCTTAATGAGAAGCATTTTTGAGGGAAACATCTGGAAACAACATATTTCGAAGGTTTGGTCCAGATAAGAACCTGACGTTTTAACGACACAATTTATTTATAACGACCAGGTAAGGAGGCAGCTCCATCGACTACCGCTGTATTTAATCAGCGATCGTTTCATCCAATTCAGATTTCCAAGGATCTTTTGAAATACGTGGAAAATAATCAATAATTATAGGATTGATAAGATAAGTAACCGCTTTACTTCACTACTGCAAAACTTGAAATACCACTTCAGGCGTTAGACCCAACACTTCTTAATTGCTCCTTTGTCTCGTTCTCAACATATAACACGGTTAAGTTGCTCATCCCATCGGCCTCTTGATTGCAAAAAGCCTCAATTATCGCTTCATTAGCCTTCAGTCTAATGCAACTGCCCATGTTAACAGCTATTGTAGTGTGGACAAAAGTAAACATAATGGGACCTACTTTGGCCATTATACAGGGTGTCCATAAAGTCCCAGTACCATTCTGGGCGATAAATACTTGTAATGCTACTGTGACCTTTATGGACACACTGAATTTATAGTACTAAACATGGCGGAAGCATCATGGTACGCCATGTTTAGTACTATCCCCTGGGGGATCGAAGTATTATATCCACCCATTTCTATACTGTATGTTCGACAAATTATTATCTATAAATTATTATATTAACAATCGATATCTGCTTTACATTTACCAATCGGAGTTTAGTACTAGCACCTGGGAGTAGGTGACGCGTAGATAAACCAATGTTGCATCACATGACAAAATTTGTCTTATATTCGTTATTTTCACCGGTAACGACAATGAATTTGTTTGCACATTGACGAATCTCGTGAGCTAAAGGATATATATAAATATAAGTGCTATCACAAAGGGAGATTACCAGTTTTGCCACGTGACCGGTTGCGGAGACAAAGGCGCCAAATCTGACGAGTCTAAGGATGAAAAATACGAATGCTGCTAATTCGTGGCTCCTTTTTTCAAAGACTATAACAACTTCACATGTGGATATTGAAACATTATAAAATACGGAAATGTAGAAAATCACTCGGCTAAATATTTATTATTGTAAACGAGCATCAACGGTACGTTATATAATCGTTAGTACTAACGTGTGGTTCGTCACATCTCTTATCTGGAGTTTATTTTCAGATTTCCGTTCTACAAAGAGGAGTCATTAGCCCGTGAAACATTGCAAAGTTACGGATGGTTTCTCTTCTCCCTGGTGTGTCTGAAAATAATTAGAATAGCAATAGAGTACAAAAATTTAGGTCAAGAGCTCGGACTTATAAGTTCATTCAGCGGCAAAACGGACAATAAAGGTTTGAAAAGTGTAACACGAGGAAAGCCTCGCAGCTGCACTACGAATTAATTGTTAGGTTGAGGTAGCGAATAAGATAGAAGGAGAATACGAACGGAGGTACAGTAAAAGGAATGAAGGGTGTTGCAGCTAGGGGCCCTTGGACTTGCTGGAGTAACCACAAGATTTCTTCTCGTATCAGAGCAAGGTAGATACTGAGTCGAAGAATGGACACTGACGTTTATTTCTGCAAGTGCAAAGTAGAATGATTCAGTATTTAATATTTACTTCTTCGTTATGTGCAAAAATGTACCGAGCTACAGATTGAGTGTTGAAGCGTATTTCTGGAAAGTGCACGGTAGAATGATTCAGTATTTAAAATTTACTTTTTCGTTGTATGCAAAAATGTGCAGAACTACAGAATGAATGTTGACGCGTACTTCTGTCAAGTGCCAGGTAGATTGATTCAGTATTCAGTATAACGTTGATCCATATCCTGGAATGCGCAAAACTTGAACAGCAAGAAGAACCCAAGAATGATCACTAAATGGGCCTAAGACAAGGCGCACAGTCACAGTATTAGCGGTTTCTCCTTAAGTGAATGATAGTAAGGAATGGCCACTAAATGTGATTCTGGAGGACAGCCCCATACCACAGTCCTTTTTTTCCCCCCAATTCTTATCTTGACTTCATCTCTCACCCTTCTTGTGGGTGCCTTTCATTCCAATCCCGCCCTCCACTATCCCTTCACCATGCAACAAAAACAAGAAAATTTTTTTTAAGTGCCTATCATCTCCCCAGTACCAAACCATCAAAGAAAAAATGAAAATTAAAATGAAATAGTTACAAGGTGCAGTGCATCACTACTCTAATTCTATTCTCCTTGCATTTTAATTCATTTTTATCTATTTGTTAATTTTAGTATTTTTCTCTCATTTAATAAATGGGGTCTCCTCTTTCTGTACATCCCGTTACCTCGTCTTACTTCTTCCTAATGAACACAATATTCTTTGGAACTGAATTTCAAAGTCACTGGCCCCTTTTGTGGGCTTCTTCCATATGAATAGGTTTCATTGTTTGAATAGTAATCATAATAATTTGAATACATTAACTCCTAAGAAATATAATGTGGTCTACTGCAGCAGTATCATCACCTGAAGAAAAGTCAGAAGGTGAGGATACTCTTAGTTTATCTAAAACTACAAGTTCTTAACAAGACAAATGTCTTCAGACCTCCGAAAATATCTTAATGCCCATGGCCCAACAGTCCTCCTCTTATCAACAACGGTCAAGATTATTTCGCCAACCATCAGCGAGAATTCCTCTTCAAAGTTATCGTACCTATTTTTTTTTATACAATTTTTTATATTGCCCTCTTCACAGCCACCAGCTACAGCCCTATCCACAAGCTGTGGTAACTTATCCCCACAGCATAGCCGGCGGTGGCGATCGACAACAAGCAGGCGAATGCAGACACCAAAAAACCTGAGCATGAATTTTGGGGCGTGCGAGAATGCGCCCTGGAGGGTAGTGTGTCCCAGGACCATGGCCAGAACAGACGCCAGACGGTCTGTGGTCAGTAAGACTACGGCAGGACTCAGAAACAAGAGGAGGAGGAGGAGGCAGACGGCGAACATAGTACCATCCCCAAGGCATAAAACCAGCGCCTGTACAAGGAATGGACCGAGAAGTGACAGCTGGTCAGTAACGGTCTATAAGGGGGAGGAGAATCGCGAGATTTTATCTAGCGAAGCGTATCGTAAATATACGCTTAAGATTTTTCCAAGGGACACGTGCGAGCGTATACATAGTCTCCCCTAAGCTCGAGAGTTGCTCCTTTATAGAAAGACAGTTTCCATGGATGCTAATCTTTGATTTATTATTATTATTATTGAAAATAATGACTATTTCAGCCGAGTTTATTTTGTATATAAGTTTTCTCTATTTTTCTTATTACTGACTTTTCTTCTGTACTCAAGTTGGCTATTAATACGCCAAATGAGGGATTCATGCCAAAAAAACGTTGTATTTGTCAAATACCTGGCATTTTAATAGCCAACTTCTGTACAGAAGAAGTGTCAGTAATAAGAAAACTATAGAGGAATTTCTATACAAAATAAACGCGACTGAAATAGCCATTATTTTCAATAAAACCAGTATTAATGAACGCCTTCTGCTAGCTTTATTATTATTATTATTATTATTCTTTGGATGAAACCTATTTATACGGAACCAGCCCTCAGGTGCCAATGACTTGAAATTCAAGCTTCCAAAGGATTTGGTGTTCATCAAGAAGAGGAAATAATCGGAAATTACAAAAAGAGATCCCCCTTATTAAAAAAAAGAACAAAATAAATTAATAAATACATAAAAATGCATTAAATCAAGTTTCCAAAGAATATAGCGTTCATTAAGCAGAGGAAATAAAGTAAAATACAAAGAGATGAGATCCCACTTATTAAAAAAAACTAAATAAATGAATACATAAAAATGTATTAAATGGCATGAAGAATAACATAACGGTAGTGATGCATTTCATTTTCCCTTGAACTTCTGAAGTACCAACTTCACGACATTCTCTGAAGGGAGGCTGTTCCAGAGTCAAAGCGTCCAGCGGTGTGAGAGGAATAAAGGACCTCTGGAACAGTGTTAAGAGTGTCATAGGTTTCTAATGTAACCAGTCATGGGGCGATTCTGACATCAGTTCCTTTGAGGGTTATTCAATGCTGGACCTTTCTCTGTAGGGTACCCACGCCAGAGAGTTGCCCAAATTGTAGTGTGGCAGGAATAACACATGCATCTTTAACGAGGAAATAAGGCCGTTCTCCCATTCTCTTTCAGATAAAATGATGCTTGGCGAAATGAGTGCATTTCACATCATGTAAAAATCTGCTATAACTTGTCAAGTTATGGTAATGGAAATATTTCATTCAATAGAGAGTATCTCTCCCTTTCAATTCCGTATTACACATTTTCACACACACACACACATATATATATATATATATATATATATATTATTACTATACATATAATACCCGTATTAGTATGACATCGAGCTCCTTATTTAATATAAAACTTGCTGAGAACTATTAGTCTGGCATGGGTATACATCCCCCCCCTAAATATATACACGATGTTAACCACGCAATACATTTCAGATGCATTTCTCCCTTTGTGTCCAACTGGTATAAACGAAGCAGTTAAGCCTCAGGACATGATATATAAATGGTCTCGGTTACCCCAGTGGGTGAACGGTTACTTGTAAACAGCCATTTTAATTTTTTTTAATTTTTCTATCTCACGCGGAACAAAAACTTGAACTCGCTACCGGGTGAAACAAAGGGCATAATGTTATATAAGGTTAGTACCCAAATATATACATGGGTATTTTATCCTCCTTACAGATATTTCTACTCAAGATATTGAAAGCCAGGTATTGCCTCTCCAGGCCGCATTGATAAAATAGAACTGATTATAGAAATGAAAAGATAAGTCTTGCTCCTCTAGGTCGTATTAATAAAATAGAACAGATTACAGTAATTAGAAGGCTAATCACTGGGACCTATGAGGTCATTCAGCGCTGAAATGGAAACTGACAGTAAAAAAAAAAAATGGTTAAGGTGTAACAGGAGGAAAACCTCGAAGTTGCACTATCAATCAATTGTTAGGAGGGTGGAAAGTAAGATGGAAGAGAATATAAATGGCGGTACAGTAAAAGGAACAAACGGTGTTGCAGCTAGGGGGCCGAAGGGACACTGCAAAGAACATTTATTGATGCCTACAGTGCGCCCGGCATGAGGGTGCACTGACGTGACTAACGCCCCCTCCCCAACGGCGTATATATTAGTGTGTGTTGCGTACGTGGGCTCTGGTTTATGACCAAAATCGTCTCAGTCGGAAAGTTGTTAAAAAAAAAATGACGTCGAGGAAATCTATCCATCTCTTCAACGTACGTGAAACAACCATGCACCTAAATTCCTCTACAAAGGAGAGGCGTTGCATATCCTCATGTCCTATAATAGACGTCCTAAGATACGAGACATCCCTACCGTATCCTCGCTCTGCCAAATCACATAATGGTACCTAACGCGAACCGCCGAAGGTCTTTTTAACACCCGAAAATCAAAGGTTATTCACCAATCCAGGGGTAATAGGCTAAGAGGACACCGTCAAGGTAGATGCATCTGATAGCCAGGGGTCAATCTTTATGGACAGAACTTAAACTAAAGTGTCGGGAGATGTGCGGTAAGTGCGGCGTCGGCGGCCGAGAGTTGTGGTTAGAGGAGAGGGCTCCCCCAAGGTGATGTATTATTCGCTGGGGTCCCGCGCGGTTTCTTTCAAGTCGGGCCGGAGGTTCCGAAGAAGATGTGCTGCTGCCGACCTTACTCTCTCTGTTTAAGGATAGGATTTTATATTTCATTTTCAAGGATTTCCTTCTGGGGACTTGATTTTGACCGTGCCACGACTCCTTTTGCTTATTTATTTTTTATTTATTTTTTTTATTTTCTATATATTTTTTTTGTAAGGAGGGGTATAGAAGAAGGTCGCCAAGCCTTGTGGCTGACGATGTCATTGATGATTTATTTATATTTTCATGTTTTATCTCCATAACACAAAACCAATCGGCAATCCTAGATTGGGTGTTAATACCTGCTGTGTTAAGGATGAATGCAACGTTGTACATGTGACGAGTGTAGTATGTCGCTAATGTTAACAGATGACAGATGCATCACTTCGGTAAAAGAACAAAATACAGAAAACAACCTCAAAAACATCGTTGGAAACACCCAGTAACAGACAAGGCAAACGCGTGCGTCAATGAATAAGAGACACCATAAAAAAAATTGAATGGAAAAAAATAAATTGAAAAAAACCTGCAAGCCATAATATCTCCCCACACACGTGCGGCGTCCGAAAACTACCTTTTTCCATTGTGGCCTTATTCACCCTCTCGTCTGCTTGTTAAGACTCCTTCAATGGCTGGTAATTGCACCCTCTGTTAACAACCATTTACCCTCGGCTGTGCTCGGAAGGTTCGGTGGTTTGTTCGTGAAGAAAGGAGAAGTCTCCTTTCATCCTTGATCCTTTTCCTTGTGCTCCTTCGCAGGAGCAGCTCCTAGGGGGCTCCTCCTAGAGGTATCCCAAAGATATCCTAGAGTTTAATAATAGAGTTCTCCAGTCGTTCACACTCAAGAACCTAAACTAAGACTACGCCATATACATGAAACTTACCAATCTTTTTAGCAAAACGGAAGCAATATCAAAGGACCTGCGTCACAGTATCAGTAAGAATAGAATATAGCATTTATTTTTTGTTTGGTTGTTTGTATAGTGTTTTTACGTTACATGGAACCAATGGTTATTCAGCAACGGGACCAATGGTTTTACGTGACTTCCGAACCACGACGGGAGTGAACTTCTATCACCAGAAATACACATCTCTAACCGCTCAATGGAATGCCCGAGAATCGAACTCGCGGCCACCGAGGTGGCAAATCAAGACCATACCGATCACGCCACTCAGGCGCAATTTAGGATTTAGATTCATGGCCAAGCGCTGGGGCCTATGAGGTCATTCAGTACTGCAATGGAAATTGAGAGTAAAATTGTTTGAAAGGTGTAACAGGAGAAAACCTCACAGCAGTTGCACTATGAATCAATTGTCAGGAGAGGGTGGAAAGTAAGATGGAAGGAAGAGAATATGAACGGAGGTACAGTAAAATGAAATGAAAGGGGTTGCAATTAGGGGCCGAATTAAGGGACGCTACAAAGACCTTTTAATTAATGCCTACAGTGAACCGCATGAGGTGCACTGACGGCATTACCCCCATACAGTAACAGTATCATTAAGTGATAAACGTTCATGAGGCAACTCTTAATAATCACTTGGAATGTTTCTAAAAAATCTGAAAGTTAACTTTCTAACTTTTTCCAAAATGAAACCTGTTCGATACCTTGGCAAATATGACAAATATTTTTATGTTAATATTGATCACGAGCAAAAAATATATACTTATACAAAAATCGATATAGCTAAAAAGCATGTCCAAATTAAATGAAAGGTTACTAAGAAACATCGCAAAAGAAAATAAACATATCCATGAAAAAATTATTTGAAAAATTAAACTAGAAAACTACCTCGAGAAGCTAAGTAACTACATCATAACAAGAAAGTGTCGAAATGTGGATAACGCATTAACAAATAACTGCTAAAGAACTACAAAAGAAAGGCACCTTGCCCAGTAGTAAACAACTCCCATCCACCGCCCCCCCCCCCACAAAAAAAAAAAAAAATCTTTAAAGTCACTAAAATATAAAGTACAGTCAACCTAGAGCATCGCACTCTTAAAATAAAGTATCACTTAGAATTAAAGTGATTACTTTAGCTCCCAACCAGCGAAAGAAATGCAATATATCACCGCAAGAGGCGTACAACAATTTCGCGACAAATTGGTCACTAAACCGTATATATAAAATTTTTATGAGGGTTTCCAGTGTCTTGAGGTCCGCATTGCAAAGCGTCTCAATTTTAAATAACCGAATAGAGTCAATTCTAAGATGTCCTCCTTATAAACCAAAATCATTGTAATGTGAGGTTCAAAGAGATATTTTTAAGATGCAGGAATCTTCTTCAAGGTCAGGTTGGGTTGAGGGAGTCCAGTTGTCACCTATTCCCTTTGGATATAATGAAGGTGAAGACGAGTGACCAAGGTTCAATCTTTACTTTCAGAGTTAAAGCGTCCTAGATCAGATTGGGTTTGAGGAGAGGGTTCAAGGCAGGTGAAGCCGCCTGATCGAAGGAAGCGTCACCCTAGGTCAGGTTAGGTTTAAGGAGAGGGTTCAAGGCAGGTGAAGCAACCTGATTCAAGGATGCGTCGCCCTAGGTCAAGTATTTCTTTGGAAATTACAATTTCCTATGCTAATTTGGTTGCTTTTTAAGAATTTACCGTTATTTTCGGCGGGGTCGACTGTAATTAACCCCCAGTGGTCAGTACTAAACACGGCAAAATACATTTGACGCCCCAATCCCTAGTGGCTGTCATATTCGCGGGACTGTTCCTTGCAGTCTGTGCAGTTATTGCCTAGAATTTCCCATCAAACTTGTCCTAGGATTTCATTCACTTCTAATGTTGTATTGCAAGAAAATAATTACCTTCAAAGAAATGCAGATTTTATATTCCATAAGGAAATAAAGGAAAAACCGAATAATAAAAGAAACTTGAACTCTTAAAAGCCCAAACAAATTTCTTTAATACCAGTAGCCACATTTACCTTTCTGTCATAGCCTACATTCAGCCCGTAATTCCAGACCAATGTAGTTATGACCTATAGGTCTAATGCATCTCTAAAACCAATAAACAAATAATATACCAACCTTACTGACATATATACTTACAATATCACTCAAGAGGAAGCGGTTGTCGATACCAGCTAGGCTATGATGGCTGCTTTCAAGCGATATCAATTTATCATTCAATATTACTCCCCACAGAATTAGCTATCCAGGTTTCCTTTCAATACACGAACCGATTCGCTATGTCCGGCAATTTTCACTTTTATATAAATTTGCAACTGGTTATCATAAATCGATTCCATAATGTTCGCGCAACACTCAGAAAAAAAAATAAGGACGATCAGCTGAACAAGGACTAACAAACCGTTAGGCTAGGAAGGGGAACTCCAGTTAGTTTGATGATTTGGTTTCTTACCGCTAGTTGGCGCTGGTGAATCACGATCGTCAGTTTTATGTTTACTTATGTACTTTAGAAATATTTCACATGAGCGGAGCAAAACTAACATACAAATGTACAGGAATACATGCTCTTTATCACGTCTAATATGAGCTTCTACGGAGATTTTCATAATGGTATGTGAACGAGAGAGAGAGAGAGGTTCAAACGTGTTTACCTGTGTCTAATAGCAAAAGTTTTTAAAACAAGATATATTATATATATATATATATATATATATATATATATATATATATATATATATATATATACATACTTATGAATGTCTTTTACTGTAATACAACAAAATAACATATATACATATAGATAGATAGACAGATATATAGCTATATAATATACGCAGTGTATGTTTCTCCTAAAATATTTGTGTCGAACACCTCTTTAGTTTCGGATTCCCACAAGACGCATTATCGCTCCGGAAAGCGAAGAGAGAGAGAGAGAGAGCGCTTCCCCCCCAATCAAAAGAGCCATGCAAATCAATTCGTACGCTTTCTATCATCGGCCGAATTTCGTGAATCTCATGAAAATTCCGATGGTGGATTGAGTTGATTACAGTCCGAACTGATGATCGGTTTACGAGCTAAAAGAATTCCTCATTGTTAAGTAGAACGTCAATTCCTTCACCCTAATAATTAATTTTCATTTTTTTAAGATTTTCATAAAAATGGCACAAATCAAATGTCGCTAAAACTATCGCCAAATACGTTATTTACGTTCAAAAGCGTGAGATGAATAATAAAAAAAACAATTAAAAACCATTTAAAATTATCCCCTGTATAGAGAAAGAATATAACATCTAGTCCATAGGCCAAGCGCTGGGGGCTTTATGAAGTCATTCAGCGCTGAATGGAAAACTGAGAGTATCGGTGGTTTGACAGGTGTAACAGGAGGAAAGCCTCGAAGCATTGCTCTATGAAACGGTAATAGTTAGAAGGGGGCTAGCAAGAAAGATGGAAGAAAGAGAATATGAACGGAGGTAATTGTAAGAAGGGGGCTAGCAAGAAAGATGGAAGAAAGAGAATATGAACGGAGGTACGGTAAAAGGAATAAAAGGAGTTGCAGTTGGGAGCAGAAGGAACGCAGCATAGAAAACCTTAAGTAATGCACCCCATACGGTGTTACTCCCTCTATGAGAGAATATTCAGACTCAAATTAACTTTCCCACACGTAAATTGTCCAGAAATTTACCATAACCTTCCGTCGCCTCCTCTTTGCAATTGCTTTCCATTCGTTGGCTTTCCTCTTTTGTCGTGTCGCCGGATTTTCCCATGCCCTGTTTTTCACATTCCCTCTTCTCTCTCTCTCTCTCTCATTCCATTCTTACAACTTGAAAGGAGATTTTTCCAAAGAGAAAGGAAGGCCAACTCAGCGCTTCTCGTAGTCCTATACAAAGGCTCGTGATATTCGAGCTAGATTTGACAACCCCCTCCCCCTCCCTCCCCACGTTATGGCTCACAGACCAAACCCGCTCACGGGATGCGCTGTCTTTACAAGTGCCTCTTCCATAAGCCCTTAGGTGCAGCCAATTTCATTCATTTTACTGTACCTCTGTTCATAGTACCTTTCCTCCCTAGTTATGGCTCACAGACCAAGCCCCCTCACGAGATGCACTGTAGGCATTACTAAAGGATCTTTACAACTTACCTTCATTACGCCTGTGGATGGAACCCCCATTTCATTCATTTTACTGTACCTCCGTTCATAGTACCTTCTTCCATACATTATGGCACACAAACCAAGCCCACTCACTGGGTGCACTGTAGGCATTACTAAAGTTCTTTACAAGCGTCTCTTCCTTAGATCCTAAGAGGCAACCAATTTCATTCATTTTACTGTACCTCCGTTCAGAGTACTTTTCTTCCATACGTTATGGCACACAGACCAAGCCCCCTCACGGGGTGCACTGTAGGCATTACTAAAGGTTCTTTACAAGCGCCCCTTCCATAAGCCCCCAGATGCAACCAATTTCATTCATTTTACTGTACCTCCGTTCATACGTACTTTTGCTTCCGGAATTACGTTCTTTGGGCACGAGCAAGACCAAGACCTTTCTCACGGGGTGCGACTGTAGGCACTAACTAAACAGGTATCCTTACAACGTAGCCTTCAATCTACGCCGTAGATCGGAACCTCATTTCATTCATTTTACTGTACCTACGTTCATTAGTAAAACCTCTCCATACGTTAATGGCACACAGACCCAAAGCCCCTGCACGGTGCACTGTAGGCATTACTAAAGTTCTTTATAAGCGTCTCTTCCTTAGATCCTAAGAGGCAACCAATTTCATTCATTTTACAGTACCTCCGTTCATAGTACCTTTCTTCCATAACGTTTAAGGCACACAGACCAAGCACACACACTGGGTGCACTGTAGGCATTACTAAAGGTTCTTTACAGCGTCCCTTCCTTAAGCCCTTAGATGCAGCTAATTTCATTCATTTTACTGTACCTCCGTTCATAGTATCTTTCTTCCACCTATTCATTACAATTATTTCAGTGTAACAGTGAGTTTTCCCCATTACACCTTTCTACTCACAATTTCCTTCCCAGCGCTGAATGACCTCGTAAGTCTCAGTGCTTGGCCTTTGTTTGTTTGTATGGTGTTTTGACGTCGCATGGAACCAGTGGTTATTCAGCAACGGGACCGACAGCTTTACGTGACCTCCGAACCACGTCGAGAGTGAACTTCTATCACCAGACATACATATCTCTCACACCTCAGTGGAATGCCCGAGAATCGAACTCGCGGCAGGCCAGAACTATACCGATCACGCCACTATAAGGCGCTCATTTGGAAGATTGAATTTAAAGACAGTGGCCCCATTGGTGGGCTTGTTCCGTATGAACAGGGTTCATCTTGCAAATAATAGTACTTTTGAGCAAAGTATATGAAAAAGTTTATTGAAGTATTTACGGAAAACAGAGAAAATATAATTCATTTTCTTGTTTTTTAGGCCAGGAATTCGTCTGGTACGTTCTTTAGCTTCGTACAAAGTTGTATATCAAATGGATACTGCTTTCTGATCTCAAGCTGCGCTCGTCATTAAGTTGAATGTGTATGTATAATACACACACACACGCATATACATATATATAATATATATATATTTATATATATATATATATATATATTCACACATTTAATATCATATCTAATTCACTTTACCTTGGTAATATCTTACACCCAAGGAGAAAATAACTGACAGACCATCAGATAATATAATTAGGGGAATATAAAATAACACGAAGAATAAATCAAACACCAAAATCAAATTCAACTGAAAAATGAAGGACAGAAACACACCGAAGTATTTCATAAGTCTTTATTATTTTCACTGAACATGAAATATAAATATATGTAAATCATTTTCTTTTTAACATTAGCATTTGTATGTACATGTTTATATATACATTTAAATACAAAAGGAAAACATAAAAAATCTTCCTGGAGAACACATAACTGGGAAAACATAATATTTTGGTTTACTGATGATACACTCACAATATCCTGACTCATCAAAAAAGGATGTGAAATGACATTTTTTTTTCCTCACAAATTTAACCTCTGTTACACTTTTGTTGAGAGACTAGAATTACAGAAACTGTCTGCGGTAAAATGAAGTTCAGTTATCAATTAAACAATACCCCATTTCGTTCCTTCTGTGTTATACCAACCCTTGGTATTTTAGCACAAGTTAAAATACAAAACCAAAACTCTCCTGGCTTTCAATTTTTGAAATTATACCTTGGAACTGAAATGCAAAATTTTCACACAAGATAAAAAAAAACACCTTTATCTTTCAATATTTTTAAAAATCAAACCTTGAAACTGAAACACAAAAATAAACAAATAAATAAAATACAATTCTAATTTCATAAACATAACAAAATGCATTTTTTTCATCCTTAACACAGAAGTATTCGACTTTACATCAATTTTTTCCATACCTTATAGAGTTGTATTCCAAAATTATATAAGTGAATTATATAATTGAAATGATCAAGGAAACCATCAGAATGAACCCAATATTATTAAATTGGACTCTCATTTATATACTTCTTATAATTCATTAGGTAACTTAACGTCCAAACTCTGATAATTAACCATTCCTGTTGATTTACTTAATTTTGACTTACAATTTAAGACTTTTACATAATACGCATTAAACAAGGCAGAAATTACTTCAATAATTCCTCAATACAACAAGACATAATTTCGCTATTGATAAATTAAGTCTCAAAGTTTTCTAGATAATCCAAAACATAAAAATATGATTGCAGCCAAAAAAATAAATAAACAAAAATAAAAAAACATACACAACAAGGAAACATAAAGAAAAAACATACACAAAACCTAACAAAGAAATGAAAGCAAATCTTTTAAGATCAACTGACAACGAAAAGCTTCACTTTTCATCTTTATTTATATATATTTCTTTTTCTGAGTGGCTGATGAACTGACCCCTTGTGTCCGGTAAGGGAACTGAGATAGCAATGTCTCGATTTCTGGTGAAAACAGAGAGAGAGAGAGATCCAATTTAAGCTTGTTTATAATTGGCAGTGCGTGACTTGCTTCTTTCTTGACAGTAGATCAAAAATATATGTGAAAAGCAAATGCAGGAGACCACAAATAAGTTGTAAACGTAAGTTAAAATGGTTTAAAACGCCATGAATATTTACCAAATAAAATACATCGACTTTTATGAACGTAATAAATTCAAAGTTTTTATTCATAGGAAAAAAAAAAAATACATAAAAAAGAAAAAAAACAGGCAGGTGACATGAATATTTACCAAATAAAATACATCGACTTTTTATGAACGTAAATTCATAGAAAAAAAAAAAAAAAAAATAAAACAGGCAGGTGACATGAAAGCGAACAAGGTCCACACTTTCGTTCGGTGGTCATGACAAGCCAAACCCTCTCGTGAAAAAACCAGTCAACCATAGAATGTCGGCAACCTGGATTTATAAACCACGGAGGCTAATCTAATTAGAACGACTGGGATAACCAGCCGATTATGCTACGGCAGAGACTTTTCGAGAACCAATAATAATAATCTTGATGACATCCTCCAACCCTTCCCCCCCTCCTCCTCCTCCTCCTCACGATTCGTTCCAAAGCAGGATTGACAGATCGCAATCAACGGGACCTCTCTCTCTCTCTTCTCTATCGTTCCACAGCTGGGATTGACAGATGCAATCAACGGGATCTCTCTCTCTCTTTCATACTACAGCACAGGCTATCGCTTCATAGCCAATCCTTGTCTAAGATGAAGGGTTAGGGGAGAGAAGAAGGGGGGGGGGGGTTTGAGAAAGGGGGGCGAGACTGTCCCTCGGTTGTCTAAAGGGAGAGCACCACATCTCTTCTGGGACATCCATCATCACGCATCCCGTCATCGCTAAAATATGAGCTACGATACCAATTTCTTGACCATAACTTAACACAAGGATTTAGGAGGATATCCATTTATTGGAAATGAAGCCAAGCATCCAGCGTGCTTGAGGGGAAAACCGCAAGAAGCCAAACAGGAAAGGAAAAAAAAAAAGGCAACAAATACAAGGAATCGAGTCTTCTATGACCAATTACCGGAGCACAAAGGGGGCTAGTTTTTCACCAGCAGGGCGCGCACCGCCGCCGCTCTATGGTGAAGTTCTTATCCTTCTTCTTTCCTCCCTTCCGCGAAACAAGAACGTCATTCAGGTCTTATTTTTAGCACAAAATCTGGCTTTGATGCGACGACAAGGGAGCCTCTCTTTTGTACTGTCTCAGCAGCGGTGTTCAACCTCACAAAACCATTAATTTATGACTTAGAAAAGTGACTATCATAGGAAGTAAACATCGTAGGTAACTTAATAAGGAGTAACGAGAGAATAGACTTGACCTACAGTGAAGGTACTGGAACTAAGCTAAAAATAAATTTATGAGATGTTTGGCGACTTACAGCTGTAAATAAGCACATTTTCCTCGTTGTATGTAAAATGCCTGACGAAACAGGAGCAGACCTATAAATGCTAAAGCATGAGAGAAACGAGCGATTAATGACTAACTGGGGAGAGACAGAGGACAAAAAACACATTCAATTACTTACAAATCTTTTGGTTGAGAAGCTGCATGAAATGTAAAATGATATGCTACGGACTGAACAGAGGTAGAAATACTTATATATCATTTACAATGAACAAAACAATATCTTTTACAATATATTTGGTTTAACAAAACGAATTAATACTGAAAGGGCACACACAATACAGAAAAAAAAATTTGCTAAAACTAAAAAAAATACTTAACGGGAAGATCTTTGGACCAAAATAATATTAAATTACTGCACAAAGAAAAAAAAAAGTTAGGAATTCACTTAACAAACCAAGTCATTCTAGTATCCGTAAGAGGGCTTCTTCTCAACGACGTTGCTCCTTTAGCCCAGAAATTTGAAAAAAATAAAAATAAAAATTTAAAATTATAAAACAAAAATGCCCCGAAAGCACAAACTCCACATGCAACTGGAAAACGCTTTTCTAACGTCTGTTTCCCAAAGCACTATCACCAAACACAAACACAAGTCGCCTGCGTCGTTAGTCACAGATACATCTCCTTCAAGGAGGTCCTCCTCTTCCCTTCCGAATATACCATTCACCTCTTCTTCGGGCACAACGAGCACCCCTGGATTGCATGAACGGGGGAAACGCTTCTGACGCTTCATCCCACTGAAGAGAAGACACGACACAGAATATTAATCCTGACACGAAGAAAATCCCTCTCCTATACGACACGCCACTCGAACACATGACTATATATAACTGTTCCTGAAGTCATGGCATAACTTCCGTCCTCCTCCGTCCCCGCTCTGTGGGACTTGGAGCGCGCAGGCACGCCGGCACGTACGTACACTAACACAACACCTCTTCGACCTTTCCAGGCTGTGGGATAATAATGATGATGGCTGCGCACTGGGTTCCCATTGCCAAAGTCCAATAATAATAATACTCGAGAGAGAGAGAGAGAGAGAGAGAGTAGAGTAGATGTAAGAGAGAGAGAGAGAGAGAGAGAGAGAGAGAGAGAGAGAGAGGTTCACAATAACCAGAACACAAGTAATTTGCGCTGATTTTGACATTAATTTGCTTTTAGAGTTTATTAGGGGAATTATTTTTTTTGACAAAGGGGGTTTATAAGGGGATTTCTTCTATTTTTTCTTTTTTTTCCTTTGTCAAAGGAAGCACAAACAAACTGCTTTCAAACACGGCATTGACTTGACCTCCGGAGGGACAAGAGGTAAGAAACTTCGCCTGGGGGCAGGGGGGGGGGGACAGACCCCTAGTACAGGATGTGTGAGTCTGTTTATGTGTTTTGGACGAATTCCTAAGTGGTTAGGGGGGGGGGGGGTTTGAAGGGAGCAAACTCCGCAAAGCTTAATATTGATACAAGAGGAGATTAAACTGGGGTTGTTCCTTCCAGATAATGGACGATTATGACCAGGTATTGAGAGAATCTCTCATTTAGAGAGAGAGAGAAAGAAAGAGAGAGAGAGAGAGAGAGAGAGAGAGAGAGAGAGAGAGAGAGAGGTCAAGTTGCTAAAGAGACAGAGACGTTGACACCAACAAAAAAAAAAGCACAAAGAGACGGAAACTCTATCGTATTTATATAAGATAAAGTCTTCCTTTCACCATCTTCATCTTGAAGCAGCAGCATCTCGGGGCATCATCATCATCTCCCATGTCCCACTCGGAGGACGAAAACAGGCTCGAGTATCATCAGGTCGAGGCCTCACGACAGCACACAAAACCTTCAAAGCCATTGACCTCAGGGGGCTATTTATATCCATCTTCTCTTCCTTCGCCCTCAGGGGGTATATATCCTAGGCGGAAGGGCACGGTGGCGCCAAGGGTGCGTGCGCGCCTTTCTTTCCAACACGGTAACGCCACTCGAGTCGAACTCGGTGGGAAGCATAGCCGCTGGAGAACAGTTCCACCTTCCTCTTTCTTCTTCTTCTTCTTCTTCTTCCTCCAAGTTCAGGGTCACATATTGTTCGTCGGGTGCCCTCAAGTGCCTGGCCCCGTTGTGACCTCAGCAATGACCTTTCCCATCGCGTTCAATTTTCTATCTCCTCTCTCATATTTTTGACGCAACGCAACTTTTTTCCTCTCTCTCTCTCTCTACCTCTCTTCATTCACAATCACAAGCCGACTAAGAGCACCAAAGAATGATCTGAAACTTTTCCTTTATACTAGATGCATTCTCTAAATGAAGGCCGCCGCTTTCTACGAGTTATAGGTAAATGAGTATCAGATGTGTATATACTATTCTCTACGCCTACATAATCCATATATATCTTTTTGTAAGTATTATACTCTCTTCTTTCTTACACGTTAACGTTTGCCACTCACTGGTATTGTATACGCGATTGTAGGAATATGACTGCTACTCCGAGGTTTGACCTGCGATCGAGAGAAAAAAAAAATCACATTAACTGATTGTCAAAAGTCATCACTACAATTCTGTACTAAATCAATACCAAATAAAATAAGAAAAAGGAAACTACAGTGGTTATGCCACAGTGTTTCAACATACCGATCATATTAGATTATTAGTATTTACAAGACATTACTGTAAAACATATATATATATATGTGTGTGTGTGTGTGTGTGTGTGTGTGTGTGTGTGTGTGTGACTGGTAAAATATTGTTACAATAGAATTCCATCTAATAAGAGGAGACCCATAAAAAATGCCAACATATAGAAAGTACTCTGTATTTTGGCGTTTTTATGGTCTCCTTTTATTATATATATATATATATATATATATATATATAATTATATATATATATATATATATATATATATATATATATATAATATATACACACACACACACACATACAGCGATATGGAACACAAACAATGGCCGCGCACACGCACTTACCTAATCTTTGGTATCATGCATCAGTCTGCGAAGATCAAACTCAGATGTAGAAGCAATTTTCGTAGTTCGGGCAACAAGAGGTCCTCCTCATCGGTACTGGCGGAGGGGGAGGAGAGGGAGGAGGAGGAGGAGGAGGAGTAGACGTAGGAAGGGCAGCGCCAACAGTGCCATCAGCCACGGGCGGCACTTGAGCCTCTCTCGGTGACACAGAATTCGTTGTGGCTGGAGATGAAGAAGTGGAAGAGGAAGCCTTGGCACTCAGAAGGGAACACGAGGAGGAGGAGGAGGAGGAGGAGATGGAGGAGGATTTAGGGGTAGAAGTCGTGACGGTCGTTATGGCGGCGCCGTTGCAACTTGATGAAGATGATACCCCTGGAGGGGAAGAAGGGACAGTATGGCTCTCAGTACTCACGAGTGCCGCTACAGGCTTGGCACTCACCGAGCCGCTCGGCGTCGATGTGTTAAGTATTGTTCTTGGCACTGGGGTAGGGGCAGAGGTCGGGGTTGAATGACTTGAGGAGATAAGTTTGCTGTGGGAGATGGCGGACGCCGGCGGCGGTGCTGGGGGCTTGGAGGTTAATGCCGTTCTCGAGGAAGGGACCTCCGAAGCAATAGGGCTCACTTGGGAGGGCTTTTTGATGGGCGAGGCCACTGGGGAGGCCAGCGCCGAGGAACAGGTCGACGAAACTCCCGAAGAGGACGACGACCCGTTGGAGGACAAGCTGCCTTCAGACGATATGCTCAAGGCCGAAGACACGCTCGAGCTCGACAGCAGACTAGTGATGGTTGTGTTGTGGTCCTCGTGTTCAGACTCGGTGTCGGTGCTCGACTGGTCGAGACTTCGTCGCCAGGAGACCTACTCGACGAAGGAAAAAAAATAAAAAATTAAAATTTGGACACAAAAATATGAAGGTTAAATCTGCAATTAATAATTTCGGTAATAATAAGTTTCCTTTCATAAAAAAGAGAGAAAGGAAATTACTTTTCATAAAAATAGAGAGAATAAGTTTCATTTCATTAAAATAGAGAAGAGAGAAGTTCCCTTTCGTAAAAATAAAGTTACCTTTCTCCTTTCATAAAAACAAGAGTAGTTCCCTTTCATAAAAATAGAGAGAAGAGAGAAGAATTTATTTACCTTTCACTAAATAGAGGATAAGTTTCCTTTCGCAAAACCAGACAGAAATTCCCTTTCACAAAAATAGATAGAAGTTCCTTTTCATAAAGAGAGAAAAGTAGTTCACTTTCATAAAAACAGAGAAGTTCCCTTTCACAAAAATAAAGAGAAGTTCCCTTTCATAAAGACGGAAAAACAGAGAAGTTCCTTTTCACAAAAATAAAGAGAGAAGGTTCCTTTTCATAAAGAAGGAAAAATTAAGTTCCCTTTCAAACAAAAAACAGAGAAGTTTCCCTTTCACCAAAAATAAAGAGAAGTTCCTTTTCATAAAGAGAGAAAAACAGAGAAGTTCCCTTTCACAAAAATAGAGAGAAGTTCCTTTTCATAAAGAGAGAAAAGTAGTTCCCTTTCATAAAAACAGAGAAGTTCCCTTTCACAAAAATAAAGAGAAGTTCCTTTTCATAAAGAGAGAAAAACAGAGAAGTTCCCTTTCACAAAAATAGAGAGAAGTTCCTTTTCATAAAGATAGAGAAAAGAGTTCCTTTCATAAAAAAGAGAAGTTCCCTTTCACAAAAATAAAGAGAAGTTCCTTTCAAAAAATAAAAAGAAAAGAAAAACAGAGAAAGTTCCCTTTCACAGAAATAGAGAGAGGTTCCTTTTCATAAAGAGAGAAAAGTAGTTCCCTTTCTAAAAAAGAGGAAGTTTCCCTTTTCACAAAAATAAAGAGAAGTTCCTTTTCATAAAGAGAGAAAAACAGAGTAGTTCCCTTTCACAAAAAATAGAGAGAAGTTCCTTTTCATAAAGAGAGAAAATTAGTTCCCTTTCATAAAAACAGAGAAGTTCCCTTTCACAAAAACAGAGAAAACAAGTTCCCTCTCATAAAAATAGCAAGGCACTCACCCTCGACTTGAGACTGAGGGCGTAGGACACATTCCGACGCAGGACGAAGGCATAATTCTGGCGGGTGGCTCTGGGCCACTCGCTCTGCACGCTCAGCGGACACTCATCCGGACGTAGGGGCCGGTCCGTGTAAGGATTCTTGTTGACTTCGTGAACGGAGTAGTGCATGGGGTTCTCCTTGTTGCCGTAACAGTTCAGGAGGAGCTGCACCAACTCCTCGGCCGTCGTGCGATACGAGACCAAGAGTGACTTGTACTGGGACTGTGTTAGGGATAAGAGAAAATATTTTAATTAGCATTCTCAACATAATAATTTCCGGACCTTTCCTAAATAGTGACCCCGGCCCCCCAAAAGGGTTTTCGGGGGTCGTTGTCTATGACTTAATATTTCTTGGGGGTCACTATCTTTATATTTAGTCATTTTTTTTATTTTCTTAACGGTAATCACCAACGTGGCTTGTACTAAACACAGTGCAAGGTGGATACATACCAGATTATAACTCTTGGAGGTCATTATCTAGGAAAAATCTTAAATTTCAGGAAAATTTAATGAGAGAGAGAGAGAGAGAGAGAGAGAGAGAGAGAGAGGTCAATCCTGTGCCCAAGGCAGACTTACCCCGGACATAAGTATGGAGTCGTGTATCCTGAGGAGACCCCCCCTTCGGACCCCGATACTGAACCGGGCGTCTCCCCTGGGCCGACACTGCTGCAGTTCGGCGGGCCTGGCCTGGTCGTCCAGGACCAAGAGCCGCCTGGTGGGGGCGCCGCCCCCGGACGCCCTGACGGTGACTTCCATCGTCACGAAGAAGAGGTTGGGGTCGCGGTGTTTGAGACGGAACTTCGTCAGCAGCATGACGATGAGCTGTCTACAGGTGGTGGCCGTCGATAGCTTCATCGTCTTGTACTCGAAGTCGGGTCTCAGGGATCGGAGGTAGACCTTCACGGGCGTCTGAGAAAAGGACGGGAAATAAAAAGAAAATTAATACTGACCTTCATTAAAATCAATGTGAAATGCCTGTAAACATAAACGAATCAATTTTATATGCTATCATGAGGGGGTGATACACGGATAAAAAAAGAAAATTTTTTTTCATGAGAACTGTAAGTAACAAAGGGTGTTCATAAAGTCCCAGTACCATTAAAGTAATAAATACTTGTAATGGTACTGGGACTTTATGGACACCCTGTAGAATCGATCTTTCATTACACACACACACAAATATATATATATATATATATATATATATATATATATATATATATATATATATATATATATATAAGCAACTGATCCAGAATTCTCAAGCACGAAGCGATGCAATCTAGACAAAAGCTTAACGGTATCAACGAAGATCACCAAATTGCCCTCTTCTTCTTTTTTACACAGGGGCTTCTTCTTCAGCAGCGCCGCCGCCGTCGGAATGCCAGAGCAGCTCTACGCAAAAGCCATCATCATCGCTCGATGCCCTCACCTCGCCCGTGGTGCCCCAGTAGCCCCAGGTGGTCGGGGAGGTCGCGGAAAGAATGTCGGGTCACGTGACAAAAAAAAAAAAGCTGAAGGGTTCGGGAGGTTAAGTCAGTCGGAGGTCACGACGCTCCGGGCACAGCTTCTGGGCAACAGGAGCGGCGGCGGCGGACAGGTAAGGGGGTGGGAGGGGGTGAGGGGAGGGGGAGGGGGAAGGGGTTGATAGGGCGAAAGAGGAAGGGAGGAAATTAACAGAGAAAGATGGGGAGGGTAAATTGAGGTACGAGCTGTTGAAGGGAGCGAGACAGGAACACACACAAAAAAAAAACACCAGGTAAAACTTTTAGGAGCAAAAACACCTGTTACTTACGAGATGCAAAACACTTGAATAACATGAATACGAAACTAAACATTAAAAGCTACCAAAAAAAAAAAAAAAAAATCCACTTAATAAAGGCTAAAAATCTAATACTAAATCATACTTACACTTGTATATGTTATATCGAGTGTTTACATAAAGATGTATGTTTACAGGTCCGTGCACATAATACACTCTCTCTCTCTCTCTCTCTCTCTCTCTCTCTCTCTCTCCTCTCTCTCTCTCTCTCTCTCTCTCTCTATATATATATATATATATATATATATATATATATATATATATATATATATAAATATAAACAAATATAAAATATAAATATATATATATATATATATATATGATATATATATGTATATATGTATATATATATAGTATGTATGTATATATATGTATGTATAGAGAGAGATATATATATATTATATATATATATGAGAGAGAGAGAGAGAGAGAGAGAGCTGAGTATGACAGATTGTATACGAGATTGTATAGGAGTTTACGAGGCAAAGGGTCAAGCGAACATATATGTGCCTGTTGGGTAGGTGGGGGCAGGATAGCCAAAGGGTATATATACTATAAGGAGAAAGGTTAACAAAGAGCGGAACATCCAGTAACCCCAGGCACTGCCCCCCCCCCCCCCCCGCCCCCCCCCCCCCCCCCCCCTCACCCCCGACACTCGCCCCAGACCCCTGCTAGTTCATCATTTCAGCGCTACAGGCGGTTGGGCTCTCTCTCTCTCTCTCTCTCTCTCTCTCTCTCTCTCTCTCTCTCTCTTTTGTAATTACAACAAGACATCATTCTCTTTAAGACTGACTTAAGTTCACGACATTCTTGCTGAGGTAAACCAATATATATATATATATATATATATATATATATATATATATATATATATATATATATATACATAAACCACAATAATGACAATGCTTACGTCATTCAAGGGTTGAGCATAAGTAAGGCTCTATATCTAAAGAAATTTTTGTCCATTTATTTTTTGGGGTATTAAATACATCTTCTCATTTACACGAATATATATATATATAGATATATATATATATATATATATATATCTATATATATATATAATGTAAAGTGGTTTAAGACCAAGAGCTTTCAGTCATTTTGCGGATTTTTACATGTCATCGAAAATTATAAATGTGAAAAAAGTCTGATAATTATAGTAGAGAAAAAAGTCTAAATAAAATAAAAGAAAAAAGTCTGAGAACTAAACTAAAAAAAAGAAAAAAAAGGTCTGAAAACTAAATAAGAGACAAAAGTCTGATAATTATAGAAAAAAGAAAAAAAGTCTTAAAACAGCAAAAATTCTGACAACTAAATTAAAAAGAAAAAGTCTGAAAACTAAATTAGAGAGAAGAAAGTCTGATAATTAAAGTAAAGAGAAAAAAGTCTAAATTAAAGAGAAAAAGTCTGATGACTAAACTAGAAAGACAAAAGTTTGATAACTAAACCAAAAAGAAAAAAGTCTGATAACTAAACCAAAAAGAAAAAAAACTCTAATAACTAAAGTATGGTAATTAAACCAAAAAGAAAAAACTGATAACTAAAGTAAACCGAAAAAAACTCTGATAACTAAAGTAAACAGAAACAACTCTGATAACTAAGGTAAACAGAAAAAAACTCTGATAACTAAAGTAAACAGAAAAAAACTCTGATAACTAGAGTATATAAACAGAAAATTTTTCTTTGATAACTAAAGTAAACAGAAAAAAACTTTGATAACTAAAGTGCGAAACTAAAAAACTTTTTTGAAAAAATTACTGAGAAAAAAAACTTTACTAAAGTAAAAAAAAAAGAAAAGATTCTAATAACTAAAGTCCAGACAATAACGACGCTTCCCTCCCACTGTCAGCCCATTTTTTAGACTTATATACCATCACGCCCACCTAGGCCACCATGATAACCCGCCCCTTTCCTTCCGCGGTGTTTTGTTACACTTGATTGCCTCGATTTAACGCCTCAAGACCGACTTAGGCCTAGACTTACGTGTAGGACTCTGGACAACATCTGGTTAGTGTAATATATACAGTATATAGTATATATAATATATATATTATTATATATATATATATATATATATATATATATATATATATATATATATACTTTGAATTTGACGGAATCGAGTTTTTTTGTAGAACATTATGCCTGTAGAAACTTTCAGCCACGGCCAGGTGGTGGTTCTACGTTGTTGGTATCTGTAGCGGTGTTAGACGCCCGATCACGGCTAACTTTAACCTTAAATAAAATCAAAACTACTGAGGCTACAGGACTGTGATTTGGTACATTTGGATGATTGGAGGGTGGATAATCTACGATCAATTTGCAGCCCTCTAGCCCCAGTCGTTGTAAGATCTGAGGGCGGAGAGAAAAAAAACATACGGACAGACAAGTAGCCATCTCAATAGTTTTCTTTTTAGTTATATATATATATATATATATATATATATATATTATATATATATATATGTGTGTGTGTGTGTGTGTGTGTGTGTGTGTGTGTGTGTGTGTGTTACCTGTGGCAGTACCTAAAACTTCATATATAAATATGGCAATAAAAGTACCTAAAATAACGAGGAGACACGAACGGGAAACTGTCACTAGGGATTCCCTTATAACATTATTACCGTAATGTTTGACAGGAACGCCGTTGGTAGATAAGTGACACACATCTTGACTCTCAAGCCTATTCATAAAGGGACGATCTCTGCTGTACACAGAAAAAGATTGAACATAACACAAACGCCACTGTAGTTCGTCTTGAAGACAAAAAACTTGATAACAGACACTCTTTTGTGACGCAAAGGTGTTGATTAAATACTCCACTTCTCTCGCAAACGTGAAACAAGGGTGTTAGCTAAGAAACAAACTCAGCAGGAGGAGGAGGAGGAGGAGGAGGAGGAGGAGGGTACCCAACCAACCTGTTACACAGGCAATCCAAGAAATTCGAATACACGAACTCACCGCAAATGCAATTTCATCAACTGCGCCATCTATCAACACAAACACAGTTCCAGTTCGGTTCAAAACAAATTGGATTACGGCAATTTAAACTATCTGCCCCCACCACGGTTTCTGCGAATCAGTGTCGTACAGTGAACATGTCACAGTAATGACGAGTTTGATAACGCAAGCAAGAAACTGTAGGTTGGAAGGAAGGATTGATGACTTGACAACTAATTCTACGGGACATATTTTCGAAGTAAGGTTAACTCGCTTTCTTTTTTATCACGTAGCTAAAGGCAACGTTGAAGACATCAACGCTAAAACGAAGACGAAAATCACCGCTGAACTGGCTGCTATACGTAGTATTCAAGTGACGGAACTGACGAGTATCCCAGCGTTCAATTAAAACCTACAAAAACAAATAACGAGCGCAGGCAATAGTTTGTTTGTTTGTTTGTATGGTATTTTTACGCTGCATGGAACCAGTGGTTATTCAGCAACGGGACCAAACGGCTTTATACGTGACTTCCGAACCACGTCGAGAGTGAACTTCTATCACCAGAAATACATATCTCTGACGCCTCAATGGAAATGCCCGAGAATCGAACTCGCAGCCACCGAGGTGGCATGCCAACAACAAGCCGACCCCGCCACTGAGGCGCTCGTAGGCAGTAGTAGTGTCACGCCTCATCTTTCCATGGCAACTACCCAAACAAACACACACACACACGTCCGTCCCCTTAGGCTGGAATGCACGTAAACAGTATCACTCGCCGAGTTTGACCTCGGATGGGAACGGCCGCGCCCCCGAAAAACCTCTCCTCCTCTCCTTTAGATAATAATTATATGACGGCGTGAAAACGTAATCACTCACGAGGTCTGGTTGTAAGACAAGACGAAAGGCCACCCATTAGTCTAACGGTGTCTCTCTCTCTCTCTCTCTCTCTCTCTCTCTCTCTCTCTCTCTCTCTCTCTCTCTCACAAAAACGCTATTTTACACTTGCTACTTGATTATATCAACTGTTCTGTTCCACTAGTCAAGGCATTTTTTGTCACGTAAACCGCTCTGAACATGTCTTCAAACTCTGTTTCAAATTGAGATTACGAAATAACCGCAGGTGGTCATATTCTCTCCCCTTAGTTCTCAAGTCTTTTCGTTTAACAATGGAATGCAATCAAGTACCAACTTATCTCTCAACCGTTTGGTAAACAAAGCAACGCGTCCCAGCCGCCCCTGGCATCCTCCAGGATGGTATGCTGCAAATATCCGCGCTTGGATAAGCTTCCTCTATAAAAGCCGAACGATACCTCGCAGTTATATGTCTCAGGTACGCGCGGGGCTCCGTCTCTCCACAGTAGCTATACTCAGAAAGGTGTGAACTGAGAGGTGCTATTCCGGATGTTAATCGACGTCCTGACATCTGCATATATGGGTCAAGGATGGAAGAAAGGCTTATCTAAGGAAGGCTTATTTTTCGAAGACCGCGTGATGGGCTAAAGTCATTTGTTCAATCATCCGTCCTTCCGAAGGATGTATGGCGGGGGTAAATAGGCTGGCTGGATGATACAAGTAATTACTCCTTTTTCTCTCCCCCATTTTCTTCAATTACAAGAGACAAAGTTTATTCCGGAGCGCCAAGGCGGTGAAAGGGAGCGAGCGAGCGGATCGTTTGGTGAGGTCACGACTCTTGTTCGTCAGTCCAATGATTTGATATGATGCCATTCGATCAGCTTCTGCTATTTCCGGTTGCGTCAGTTGCGCTCCTAGCATTAATCTCTCTCTCTCTCTCTCTCTCTCTCTCTCTCTCTCTCTCTCTCTTACTCTGTAGTCAACAACAGGCACTTCAAACTGATCAAGGCTACGCCAAGCTTGCGCCATTACAGAATGTCAAGTACAAAGACTAACGGGTGCTTCGACATTAAAAAAAGTATTTAATTATTATTTTTATTATTATTATTATTATTATTTTATTATTTATTATTTTTTACTTTTTTTTTTTTTTTTTTTTAGAGGAAGGGTTTGTGTGTGTTTTTTTTTTTTTTTTTGTGTGTTATTACTATTATTAATTATATAAACTAACGGATGCATCAACATTATAAAAAGTATTTTATGTTTTATTATTTTTATTATTATTATTATTATTTTTATTATTATTATTATTATTTATTTATTATTATTATTATTTTTTATTATAAAACTAACGGATGCATCAACATTATAAAAAGTATTTTATGATTTATTATTATTACTATAAAATAGTTTCATCAGCTCGCTATGCTCCTTTGACTATACAGGAAAAGAACTTCGCGTGCTAATAATCTATATACACCTTCCGATCAACTTTACACGAAACATTCAAATACATAATACACACAACAGAACGAAGCCTCTACTACGTCAAAGAACGCCATTTCCAGCAATAGAAATCCCCCCCCCCCCGCCCCTTGTACGTGCGATTAAATCACAAGACAAACTTACTACAATTACGCGTCTTCTGTTCCGTGATCACAAGACCATGAAAACAATAGCAAAACTCTCTCTCTCTCTCTATCTCTCTCTCTCTCTCTCTCTCTCTGTCAAAGGTCGAGTTTTGTGACAGATTTCCTCTTCGTTCGAGTTCTCCCCCTCTGCGCTGCCTGCCAGCCAGCCAGGAACTTTGAACAATCAAGGAAGTATAACAATCAAGTCTGGGCAATTACCGGAGCACCGTTTTATCTCTCTTCGCTACGACCAACGTGGAAAAAAATGGGGTTACGTATTCTTGACTTCACGGGCAAACTTGCGAGGTTGATGGTTATGTAGAATAGTTTTCAATGTGAAATAAAATCTGTCAATTCTTATCTAGTGTACAGAACAGGGTCAGTGAGCAGGTATCTTGACACAACCTCGTAACTAAGATAGGCAACAGAAATAGAATATATAGGTTACACACCAAACACTGTCATTATCTTGCTGTTGTGTCATCTGCCTTAGCAATTATGCAAATGCATGTCTTTTAAGGTACACATTTCTGTAGACTATTGTCTAATCTTCGTAACACGTAGTTGCCTACCTCTTCAAGAGAGATATAGAATTAAAATGCTGGATTTACTTTATAAACTACGCATGTGGTTTACGGGAAACAAACAATAAAAAGCCTTAGTTGAAAATAATAAAAAGCTTTAGTCGAAAATTAAATACAATGATAAATTAGTATCATATGCCGCAGACAGAAAAATTTATATGAAAAAGACAAATCTGAACATCCTGAAGTAAAAAAATGAAATAAAATAAAACTATGCACAGAAGAAAAAAATATGCGAAACATATCCCATAGACATACAGTAGAGAAACAAACGACAAAACTCTACACCCAAAGTAGAAAAAAAAAAAAAAAAAAAAAAAAAAAACTCAAGCAAAGGTAAAAAAACTAAGCGAAACATCCCATAGACATAGGGTAAAGAGAGAGAGAAAAAAGTCTCAACTCCACGAAGTAAAAAAAAAAAAAAAATAACAAAAAAAGCATAAAAATTTAAGTCACGCCAGAGACTTCTTGTGGGTGGGATTAAGTAAAAAATTGTCAGAACAATTTACCCTTCTGGGCACTTTAGCAGTTTTTATCTATACAAAAGGACTCCGGGACACGCGCGGGACACCCACTAAATATCCTCAAGAGGATTAAAAAGTGAAAAAAAAAAATTGATGAAAGGGGAGGACGGGAATTAGGAGGAAAGCGTGAGCAAAGGAAGCAGCGAACAGGAAACTAATGCTACGCTTGAGAGAGAGAGAGAGAGAGAGAGAGAGGAGAGAGAGAGAGAGAGAGAGAGAGAGAGAGAGAGAGAGAGAGGAAAATAATTTAGTCCTCGATTACAATAACTTCAACCTTGTTGAAAAGTTTCTCGTGTGAAATCCGGAAATATTTTGAGGAAAAATATTAGAAACATAAAATTTTGGAGGAAAAAAAAAAAATAAAAAAAAAGGCACGATAATAAAACGAGGCTTGATAATTTTTCTAATGTTCATACGAATACCTGGCGTCTCAACAGATAAGCGCACGTCTTTCTCAAATGCTTAACCCGGTACGTGAGGTACAACAATGCTGCACACGTCGCGGTAACAAAGCTTTCTCGATTTCTGAGGTAAAAAAAAAAAAAAAAAAATAAAATAAAATAAAATAAAATAAAAAGGGGGGGGGGGGGGGGGCGACTTCACATCACCCAGTGCACAGTTTAACATCGCCCAATTTAAAAGACGACGATGCAGATAATGAACCGAGATTCTTCGTATTAGAAAGACATAGATTAAACTTGAATACCCCGTTGCATTTACAACCCCCCAGCCGGCCCCCCCCCCCGCCCCCCCCCGGGGAAAAAAATCTACGAAAAACAGTCCGATTTTTTAGAGGAAAAGAAAGTATCGACGAAAATCTGTGGCATTTTTCCGAAAAAAAAAAAAATTGGCGAAAATCTGAGGGATTTTTTTTTTCAAGGGGACAAAAAGTACACAAAGATGGAAGTTCTAGGATTATCGATTAACTTTCTAAAAATCCAAATACCCAACCGAGCCTCTTCCGAAAACTCGGACCACCCTAATTCTCGTCTTTTCTAAACGACACACACAAAGAGAGAGAGAGAGAGAGAGAGAGAGAGAGAGAGAGAGAGAGAGAATTCTTTCTCAAGGACAAAAGACAAACACCTCCCCCCCCCTCCTTTCAAGAGATTCGTCACCTCCCGAGAATGTCGAGAGAGAGAGAGAGAGAATGATGCTGGATTTTTCGTCCTCCCCATACCCGCCTCACCCCTTACCACCCCTTATTTTTTTTTATCAGAATCTATTTTGCGTAACGCCCACTGACTTCACTGTTCCTCTCAAAGACGCTTTGTGTAACGTCCTCTATTCACCAATTAATCGTGAACAACACTTACAATGGGGCGGGACATCATTACGCATTTCGTAACTTTTTTTGTTCTTACTTTTTTGTGTTTTGCAGAAACTTCACAAGGTAATGTGACGATAAACTTAAACAGGAGTCTTGATCTATAACGAGAGAGAGAGAGAGAGAGAGAGAGAGAGAATTATGCATACGAGCCCTAGGAGAGCTCACGCTGCGTCTAAACAAATTAAATATGAGCCCTGCGAGAGAGAGAGAGAGAGAGAGAGAGAGAGAGAGAGAGAGAGAGAGAGAGAGAGGAGAGAGAGAGAGAGAGAACATGCTGCATCCGGGCAAATTACATACTACGAGCTCTCCTACAACGGAATTACAGTGGCTACTTGCAAGCACTGAAGCCCACGTTCTCAAATGCAGGCTTTTAATTTTTTTTTAATCGAGGTAGGTTGAAGAAAAAAATAAATCTTCTACCGAACATCACGCAGAGTTTATAGATTTATAAAAGCAATGGTACAAAATATGCAAAATTGATTCTTTTTCCCAAATGTCACAGAATAAACAAAATTAATAAAAAACAATAATAATAGTTTCAAAATAAAAGATCAGTTCAATAGACCATCAAGACGAAACCTTAGAAAATTACTGAAGATATGATGATGAGTGAATAATATTCAAAGATCCTAAAACGTAAAGAAGGAGAGAGAGAGAGAGAGAGAGAGAGAGAGAGAGAGAGAGAGAGAGAGAGAGAGAGAGAGAAGTCAAGAACTACTACTACTTGTCTTCAGTCAAGTTTGACAGGCGGTCTCTCTCGGTCTCTCTATCTCAGACCGGCACAATTATTTAAGTACATACCACACCAGCGGATACACACACACAAACATTTAGCACACTGAGGCCCGTGACGGATACACGTTTTTTATTTCTTATTTTTTGTCCCAATTTTCGAAGAAACTATACATTTACATTTTGAACTCCCAAAATATATACTCCAGTGGCGGTAAGAATGACCGACTTTCTGTAGTTTATTGCGTCACAAAAGTATCCACTACCCTCAAGGGTGATACATTTCCAAGGAGGGATTACTGCGCGTCAAGAGGAATTTCAAACAATTGCGGAGAAACAAATATCATTACGAACAGCTGGAAGCAAGAAAGAAAGAAAAAAAGGGGGAGGGGGATTCCAGGTGAGGATCTGTCTCCAGTATCCTACTTCTATTCCAGAAACGGGATATTCCCTACAACCTTTTAAATCATCACGCAAACGGTCAATCCAATTTCAATCACCCAAACGGCCAATCCAATTTCATTCCTAGGATATTTTTCTCTATATAATCATTTTCTGCAACCAACCACCGCCTCCACCACGCCCCAAAAATACTTTTAAAAATTACGCCAGGGGCGAAGAAAATAAATAAATGAAAGAGAGAAAGAGAGAGAGAAAAGAAATTACGTCTTGAAATGGCTGATAATGAAGGAAGTGTCAAATCAAAGAAAGGGGATGTGACGAAGGCCACACCTCCCCAAAGGAGGGAGGGGGGGGGGGGGGGGGGGGGAGGGAGCGCCCATTTCCTCCTCCACACAAGAGGGCGGTGCCTCTTGTGAGGTGAAATATCCAATTGTCTGTCTTTCGAGGGCTTCCCTTTTTCTCTTATGTTTCTCATTCTTTCCTCGCTTTTCGCATTTTCTCTTTTCTGGGAGCATCTTCTAAACACTTCTCACGTTCCATGCCATGTCCATTGTTTCGGAAATGAGGCCACAAACATCCTTAATGAAACAAGAGTATATCTAATTTTCGTATCAATAAGTTTCATCACACTACTGGAAAGTGATCTTACTAAAGGTATTGTCAAGCCTTTAAGGTGGTGGTCTCACTGAGAGAGAGAGAGAGAGAGAGAGAGAGAGAGTGCCTTGCTGATGAACCTTTTCATCCATATGTTAACTAGTACTAGAGTGTCTAATCGTAATACTTTGGCTTCCTGATACTTATTAAAAGTTTGTGTACAAACATAAACAGTCCTTCTAAAAAGAGTCACTCTACTTACCCCGTGAGGAAATGTTAAAAAAACACTAATAGTTCGTCGAAAATTAAAATGAATTAGATGGATAAAATTCAAACGGGCGTCATCCATCTCATTTGTTTGCTTCGTCTATTGCCCCATCTCTCCCACAGTGGCTGGAACTTCTTCCAAACCTACGGGAAAAGCAAGGGGAAAGGTAGACGGAAAAGTAGAAGCAGCAGCAACGAAAGGAGAAGAGAGGAGTGGAGAGGAGAGGAGAGAGAAGAGAGGAACAGCAGTCGAAAATGTGGGTCTAGGGCGAGCCAAAGCACCAGCAGCGAGGAAGAGCTCGTGACTGGTGGCGCAGTTTCTGGGCGAAAGTTAATGGGGTTGGCGCGCCATCCCACCCACCTCCGCTCCCCAATATTAGAAGCTATATCATTCTACCTGCTATTTTACTCTAAAGGGACGACCCTAGTGGTTTGACAGATGGGGATCAAATGGAGCCTAATGAATTGCCTCGGTGCATGTTCTGGACGGAAGTTGGGTTTGCGTTCAGAAGCCTGAAAGGGGTAGGTAGAGGTTCGCGTCTGAAGGAATGACGGTCACGTATTACATTTATTTAAAATAACCTTAGCAATTGTGAGAAAAAAAAACGCACTAGGCTTTTTAGTCAGTTCTACGTACAAACGGAGGATAAGTTTTATATATATATATATATATATATATATATATATATATATATATATATATCGAATAAACATAAGTACATACACTTTATTTGTGTTCATGTGCAACGACTCTTGACATCTAATTCATTCGAAACGACCTACTACATCCATCCCAAACCGTCAATTAAAAGAACACTGAACTAATTTGGTTAACCAACCACCCAGATGTGCAAACCACCCCCATGAATAAATGACATGAAAACGGAATTTTAAACATCCATTAAAACTGGCTACGCAATAGACAAACCATTAATTACTCGTGCTTAATCGTGAGCACGAGAGAGAGAGAGAGAGAGAGAGAGAGAGAGAGAGAGAGAGAGAGAATTTTCCGTTTTCTATGGTGGTATAACAATAGACTGAGATACATAAATATAAAAACAAAAAGTCGAGACATTTAGAAGTTGTATGAAACTTCCTTAATATCAATTAAAAGAACGTTCATACACATATAGATAGATAATCTACATTATTATTAGGCCTATGCCATGTATACTTTCCTTTCACCTATAGGATACTATTATATAAAAATCTACTATATAAAAAATAACATAATAATAAGAAAAGGAAGGTATTCAAAACCTTCCAATACTGACTGAATAAGTTTCGAATCCTTTTTATTTTTAGGTTTTAGAAATCACAAAGTTCAAAGGTTTTCGTATTTTACTACTACGACCAAAACTGTTAAGGAGAAACAAACGAACTGATCAATCACGCTTCTTCCATGAAACCGCAAGACAAAGAAACAATATATAATCACGAAAGGGAAAAAAAAATAAAACAACGAAAATAGTAAAAAGGATTTTGGTATGAACACCATTTTGTGGTCTTCAGTCGCGCCCGCAAGTCGCCCGCACAAAAACGCATAAAGAGGAAACGTAGAAAATCCCTGTGGCTTGCCAGAACGCCGAAGCATCAATTAATTAAAATGTTAATGTGTTCCTACTTGACTCTCATTTAATTACCCACAAAATCAGTTATTTACAGATAATGAGAGAAGTCAAGAGATTTGAGAAATACCACACTGGGGGAAAGATTATACGCGGCTCCCATCGACCTACATCCTGAGGCCTACTTAGCCTAATGACAGAGTTACGGCAAAACGCAAGATGACGGAAGGAAGATGGTTACCGGAATCGTTTCTACTCGTCTGGCGGCTATAACTTGGAACACCACAAAGGAATACTGCAAATACGTACTATCACAAAGAAACGATCGGCTTGTCTACAAATGCCGTTTGGTAAATAATAATTCTATCAAACACAGTAGCAGCCAAAACCGTTAATTGCAAATCGCATATATATAGTCTCGCGTTACAGATGATTCCGCCATCAAAAGCAGATGATTCATCGTACTATAAAAATGTGCGCTAGTTTCACATAACATACAGAACATCTACAAACATTAATAAACCGAAATTATCCTACAGAACGGAGACAAATAAAAATAAATAATGACGAAAAAGGCATCGTTCAATAACCCAACACAAATTGATCGAATGAAATTATCCTCAAGAACGCTGCCACCGCCTATTACGTAGAACGGGACCGGTCGTGAGCCAATCTGCTCGAAACCCATTCCCCACCGTACCCATTATATCATATCATGATGAGTTCTGGGGCGTGACCTTCCAGATACGTCAATACAATGCTCTCTGGCGTCTTCCGTGAGCTGTCACGCCTGGCTTTTAGGGCATGAAACTTATTCCAGTGGCATTCAGACCAAATGACACTCACATAGACTATGAAACTTATTCCAGTGGCATTCAGAGACCAAATGACACTTACATAGACTATGAAACTTATTCCAGTGAATAAGTTTCATATTAAGAGACTTTGAACACAACAGCATAATCGAACGTTATTGACAAATAAATATGTATTAAGAGTATGTGAAGATAAAATTTATGTCCCCCTGATAGGAACTTCAATACATCAGTCTGAACCTGCATTAGGCCTACACTATCAAAACGCAAAAAAAACTAAGGAAAGCAGGTGGCTCTTAACCACCAAACATACGAAGGAAGTCTATCAATCAACAAGGTTTCTCATTCACTGCAGAGAGCAACAAAACGGCCTTATTATAACCCAAACAGGTTGTAGTGCAGATGACTTAGTACACGGAACTCGTGTTAACCTAATAAAGAAGAAATGAAAACCTGAAGAGACAGTCCCACTAAAACACATATCTCATTAACGATAAAAGAAGATAAATGAACAGGAAGTCAAACGGGCAGAGAGAGAGAGAGAGAGAGAGAGAGAGAGAGAGAGAGAGAGAGAGGGAATATCATCTCATGTATTTTAAAATTCCAAAGTTTCCCACACGACCCGTTAGCAAATGCAATTCTTGTTACCAGGGTACCGAAGTCTTAAAAAGGTTAAGCAGACTAGTCCTTCAAGTTCTTTGTGTAGTCTGAAACCAGTTTTGTCTGTTGACATTGGGAAGGTCTCTCTCTCTCTCTCTCTCTCTTACATGCACCTGCCTAAGCATTGGACTGATTTCTGAGTTATCTGCATCACCATCAGTCATTACCACACAAAAGGGAAGAATGAAAATGTTGAATCTGTCTGTGGACGATTTTCCTAATCTTTTACTCCTTACAAGGAAGAAAATGACACACCACGAGCCCTTAACGATCGCCTTAATAGCAAAGCTGCCTGCAATTATAGCAAGCAAGAAATGCGTTCAAAACAATTTTTATACTCAGAAAAGTGGGAGAGATGAAAAATGAGTCTAATGAAATGTAGAAATGACGACTCCGACCTTTGTCAATTCGATTAATGGAAACGGAAGTAACTATAGGAAATCAGGTCGTGAGGAAATGAGTAAATAACATCCGCTTACTCACCGTTTGCTGTTCGTTGAGGGAAGCCGTGGAGGAGCACCTGGAGGACAACCTCCCAGTAGCCAGCGACGTGAAGCTGATGGTGGAGTGGAGGCTGACTGTGTCGTGGGAGAAGTTCTTGAGAGACATGTCCCCCTTGAGAGAGATGTTGTCCGCCATGGGGTCGTTATTCAGAGACATGGCGTCCTGGGATATGACGGAGGGGCGTTTGAGGGAGAGATCCGGCGAGGGCAGGTCGCCCTTGAGGCTCATGGTATCCGGGCTCATACTCGAACTCCGGCAGGTCATGTCGGTCGACGCCCTGCCCAAGGATGAGGTCGAACGGTAGGCGACGTGTTTCAGCATCTTCGCCAGCTGCTGAAACACAACATCAAAAAACAGGTGAGTCACAAAGGCAGGTATAAATAATCAAGGGTGCTCGATCACGTCCACACAATATCTAAATTCTAAATCAACTGTTAACAGACAACGTAACCAGAATAAATCAAAGGAAGATTAAAACCTTACCATCCTTTTTGGCGCTCTTTTGATCAAGTTCGAATCACCACTAATTCTATACTCCCAGATATGAATACGGTAAGAATCATCATTAAATCTTAGTTCCCAACAATTAACAGAAATGTCAGTTTCCAGTTGCTGCTCATATGAACATTGACTACACAATTTTGTGTCCTTTGTCTTTTCGTCGTTGAAAACGTTACCATGTCTTCTCAGCAAACCATAACACGAAAGAAAATAACACCAGGCAAGAAACATACCAAGAAACATACATTTATTCGCCATCAGGCCTCGGAGAGGCACATCACAACTTGTTGTGATGGATATAGCTTGCTAGCGTATGATCAAGAAACGTAATTAAGGCAATGCTCGTTATAACAGTATAGACGCAATGGAAATCAATACGGATGCTGACCTCCTAACGGGATCCTTTATTCGTGGAAACAAATAGAAGATGTTATCTCGTATCTCGTCTAACCGTGAAAGCCACAGCACGATACTAAACCGACTGGTTCAAGCGATCATTAAGTGACTGACTGCATCGCTACCGGCAACAGCGGTCGAACATTTAACGAGACATACACAAGGAAGAAAAAAAAAATGCAGCCAGACGCGACTGAAGTTCTGTAAACAGGAACAAGACAGTTGTAGATGGATGTTTGAACGATGCAAAAAGAGTAGACATTCGTGTCGTAATTCTACAATAAAAATCATCACCTACTTAAAGCAGAATACTTTCAAATGACCAAAGAACGCACCATTTTTCATAACGTATAAACTAATTTGAGTATTATGCTGTTTCATTGAGTTTCCTGATGAAACACTGATCTCTGCCAGTCCAGTCTTTGAGACTTTCTTTTTCCTGAACCAAATTTGACACTGGAATTCAAGGTTACATAGTAATTTACGAACCCATCAGGAAACTGCATCCAAAATTATGCTGTTTTGTATTACAATGTCAGGGGACACTTAGGCTATAAATCATGTACGAATGATGTGAGCCCCTCCCCCCAAAAAAATTCAACAATAAAAAAAAATGAGTAATGACATCCAAGAAAGTAAGCAACAGCGTATTCAGTATATACTGAGATTTTCATTGTCGTGAATGTGTCAACTGAATAACTTATAATAAGAAGAACTACAATTCGACGCCCTTACGATAAAAATAACTGAATTCGACGCCCCTAGGGTAAAAATAACTACATTTCGACGCCCTATAAATATACAAGGATGATGGTTAACCTCACCCAAGCAAGAGAAAGGGAGAGAGGCAATGTGTCAGACAGGAAATATCACAATATGTCCCGTGTCATAAGCCAAGTGTTGGCCGGCACTGTCAGGTATGTGTTGAAAGGAACAACAACAGCCGGATGTGTTGAAAGAAAACAACACCGGTTAAGCAGATGCCGAGGGTTAACCTCGCTGAATACTTGAGCAGAGTTAAACAAGAGATGAAATATGCGATGGCTTCCAAAACACACTAGTTCAAAAAGCTCACGTTTTCAGATTGTGACGGACTAACACTAAAAAAACATTACTTTAGAAGTTTAAACATTTTGTACCATAAGTAATACAAAACATGACTAGTATACATTAGGTCAAGGTTATATTGTCAAAAAAGAAAATTACGTAGCCTACTTCATAATGAAAAGAAACGATTCTGCCCCCCGAACATCGCAATTAACAGGACTACTATAAAAGCTACATCGATTAAATTAAATAAATCAATTCGGTTAAGTACACTTAAAATCTAACAGACCTAGTAAATTTAAAATTTATGCCATTTTTTATCTAATTGGGCCTAAAGAAGAATATCATAAAGTAAACAGTGGGAAAGATAAGCGATAACTCTTAAATTAATTCATGGCGAAAGGTACTGAAAGAGGAAAAGGAAGCTATTCTGTGTAAACAAAGTAGGCGAACTACAAGACAGCGCTGGGTAGATGGAGTAGTGGGGGTGGGGGGAATGTGGAGAGAAGGGGTCGGAAGAAGAGAGTAGTACTACTGTCGGGGGTGTTTGGACGAGTTTACAAGAGGGATAGGACTTCGGGACAGGGGAAGGAGGAGGAGGAGGAGGAGGAAGCGTGGGACTGGAGGAATTGTGCCTCGTGAGGAAACGGGACAACAAACCCTGGGTACTGTTATGGTTGGAAGGGAAACTGACCTATGGAGTCTCATATAAAAAAAAGAAGCCTCTTCACTTTCTGAAAAGGGCGACGGAAATTGTCCCCAAAAAACTTGTACAAGACAGAATTACCGATGACCCCTACTCTAATTGTTCCAATGTTCTTCCGACATATAGTATCCTTTACAATATGGATGCATAAAAGTCATTAAATAAACTAATGAACGTTAAGCCTGGAAAAAAAATGCAATTAACCTACACTTTAAGACTTTCAGTGATGATTACCATTAGGCCTACTATTTACAAAACCACCACAAAAAAAGTTAATTTATCAAAGTAATCAAGAAAACACGTTTAATACAACACTTGCACACCATAAAATGTGTAAACAAAATCCTATGCTGATAGAGAAAATTAAAACGCGAGTGTTTCATACATCCGGCAAATAAAAACTGAAGGGAAAGCTATATATATATATATATATATATATATATATATATATATATATATATATATATATAGTCTCTTAGAATTTCATTAACTCAGATCCTTCATGATAACGCAGGATATAAGGTAAACACCCGAAGCTACGATATAAATCTAACAATGCCAAACATTCACTATCTTATGTCGACTTGATAGCTTGTAGGTTATATTATCATAAATTATGACTGAATTTGTATCTGAAGCACAGGTACTTAAAATTACAATAATAGTGTATGTATATATATAATATCTATATATATATATATATATAATTATTATATATATATATATAAAGTTTTCACCATACGACAATAAGTAGGTATATCTTAATGGACAGGATAAAGTTTACACTTACACTACACAACACTTCTTGTTTCGTGAAAAAGGCATAATATCAGTAATACACTCACCACTTAACATAGCAAAGATCCCAAATTAAATTCACACATCCATCAGTCCGTGCGTAAAACCCGGCGTAGGACACTCACTTTCTCATCGTAAATCCACTGATATGAATAATATAATATTTCACGGCCCCCAAAAACAAGAGGGGGGTTGAACCGATCACTCACTCACTAAGCACCACTAGTGCGCAAGAGCGACACACACCATTCTCGTGGACGTTCGTTTCGTAGACTGACGTAAATTCTACGACGATTCTCTTTTCTTCTGTGCCCCTGGGCTGGGGCCGACCGAAAGCGGTTACCAGTTCGTCTATTTCCTTCCCCGGTTACCTTCAAGTTTTAACGCTTACCAGAAGCTTCCCTGAGTCTGCCATCTTATAATGCTACAATCCCACTTCACATGAGCATATATCGTTTACCTTTTGCACGTATGAGTCGATTTTCTTTCAGAAAGTCCTTTTACTATATTGTTTTCACGCACTTGTTCAGGTTTCCGGCCTGTCAGCTTGGCCCGACGCTCGGTTGTGATTGGTGCACAACGCCGTGACGTCAGGGGTTCCGCGTTCACGATTGGAGTTCCATCTCTCGAGCTTCACCGCCAACCGAATATTCTTGCGATGAAAGCCTTAGCAAGGACGCGAAAGCATGCCGAATATAAACATAATAAATATAGTATGTCAGACTGTCAGAATCTATGGTATTTCACGCTAAGCTAGTTTTTTTTCTTTCTTTTTTTCCAGAAACTCAATCTGGTATCACTTGTGTTAAACAACTTCGAGTTTTTCTGCGTATAGGTCTAGATTTCCATCATCCAGTTTGATGTAAATACACGAAGAGATGATATAATAGATAAGAAGGAAAAACTTCAACGCTCATGACAGCACATCAATGATAGTACGAAGATAACTTTCGACATCTTGTGCTCTGCGATAAACTGAACGGTTACATAATTTTCGAATTTAGACCTATCTATGCTATATAATTGGTATCAAAACGGCTAAAAGTTATCTTTCCATTAGAAGTGACAGTTACTTTTTATGATTTCTTTCCTCCAAGAATTTTACGCGCTGCTGTTACTAGGTTGCCAAAAATACCACTGGCATCAGTGACCCTCGCGGCAAGCACGTGAAAAAGTCTACGGTATAAGATCATACAATTTCACGCCGTAACTACGTTAATAGATGCTTGCGTATTGTTATGTGATAAAAACCACATTACAGGAATGATTCCCTGGGCAAGCTATGAGCCTTGAATCACTGCAAGATAACGAGCTGTAAATACCCATGAAGGATAAGTTTTTGAATGGATTGGTATACGATAATTAGAAAAAAACAATGAATGTACTCGCTGGATGGAACGGAGGGAAGCCTCCATCCAAAATCACTTTAAAAAGAAACGCCAAAAAGAAGCATTAGAGTCACAAAATCTGGGACAAAAAAAAAAAAAAGCTTCCCCCCCCTTATCCAATTTTCGAGATTCCCCGTCTTCATGCAATGACGCTGCAACTCAGGAGAGCAATTTGTTTCCATCAAATGCACCTTGCCTAGCCACCAGTCTTATAATTCAACGCGAACCTCACCATCACGTAGTAGACCCAGCGACAAGCAATGACTTCTTGAGGCTCACTGCTTTCATTAACCCCCAATTAATTTAGAGTGAAAGAAAATTAAACAATGAACGACGCAATTAATTAAGCAATTAGTTCAGCGCAGGGAACTGTCACACCTGAACTCTCTGTTGTATCCACGTATTAAATAAATAAAGACAATTAAATAGGATATCCACGTATTGAAGGATTCAATAATTTAAATAAAGATATCCACGTAATAAATGAAACTACTCTAGCCTGAATAAGGATATCCACATACTAAGTGAATATAAAGAGACTAAAATAAGAATATCCACTTACTAAATGAATAAAGGAAATTGCATAAGGATATTCACGTAATAAATGAATAAAGGAAATTGAATAAGGATATTCACGTAATAAATGAATCAAGGAAATTAAATAAGGATATTCACTTAATTAATGAATCAAGGAAATTGAATAAGGATATTCACGTAATTAATGAATCAAGGAAATTGAATAAGGATATTCACGTAATAAATGAATCAAGGAAATTGAATAAGGATATTCACGTAATAAATGAATCAAGGAAATTGAATAAGGATATTCACGTAATAAATGAATCAAGGAAATTGAATAAGGATATTCACGTAATAAATGAATCAAGGAAATTAAATAAGGATATTCACGTAATAAATGAATCAAGGAAATTGAATAAGGATATTCACGTAATAAATGAATCAAGGAAATTAAATAAGGATATTCACGTAATAAATGAATCAAGGAAATTGAATAAGGATATTCACGTAATAAATGAATCAAGGAAATTGAATAAGGATATTCACGTACTAAATGAATCAACAAAATTAAATGAAAATATCCACGTACGTATATACTGAAATTGATTCTATTTACTGAATATAAGAGAAAAATTTCCTGTTGAACCTAAGAGAAGATCTTTATATCGAACTTAAGAGAAAAACTTTCCATTGAGAGTAAATCTTTTTATAGAACATAAGAGAGAAAATCTTTCTATTGAACTTAAGAAAAAGTCTTTCTATTGAACTTCGAGAGAGAAATTTTTTCTGTTGAACCTAAGAGAAAATTTATTCTATTGAACTTAAGAGAAAATTCGTTTGATTTAACTCAAGAGGAATTCTTTTCTATCGAACTTAAAGAGAAAACCTTTCTATTGAACTTAATTAAAAAAAAATAATAATCTCTTTCTAATGAACTTGAGAGAGAAAAATTTCCTTGATAAGGAAAGGCTTGGAGTAGATGTCTGAGAGAGAGAGAGAGAGAGAGAGAGAGAGAGAGAGAGAGAGAGAGAGAGAGAGAATAACTTACATACAATACAAGAACTACAACATGCTTCATAAAACTGTCAGCCTCCTTGTGTCTAGATCCACTTTATCCTTCATTCTTACAAAGTGCTTTACTTCTCTGGCATGAGAAATATCATCATTTAAACAACATACATAGTCTGGTTTATGGGATTATTAACTCAATAAAATATGATACGACCTTTTCCTCTGATGAGCGGAGAAGTTGGGTAGCTACTTCATATGTCTCCCCTGACCGTGAGAATTACTCCAGTGATACCTTGAGAGAGAGAGAGAAGAGAGAGAGAGAGAGAGAGAGAGAGAGAGAGAGAGAGAGAGAGAGAGAGAAATTGCAATTATATGATGGCAAACATTTGGCCACGGTAATGCTTCATCAAGTCGGTTGTCTCTCTCTCTCTCTCTCTCTCTCTCTCTCTCTCTCTCTCTCTCTCTCCGGCTTTGATCCTGGAACAGGTATTAAGTCTTCGAAACATGTTTTTGAAAAGTTATTAATTTTTCAAAACAGACATTTGAAAAGGCATTAAGGAGAATCTTATTTTAAGATCTTTACTCACCGTCAGCTCATTTAACTTTTCTGTTTCATACCTCGAATCATTTCATGAATATGAGCAACAGAATTCAAACAGAGTTAGGGACATTAATTAAAAGAAAACAAAATATCTTAATTTTTAAATGTTTATTTCATAAGTAACAGAAAAAACCATTGAAAGCAATCATAAAAATGTGTATAAAGTGAAAATAATCATAAATAACAAGTGTGCATAGTCAGTCAACAAGAAGCAACAACAACTTAGAAAAATCAATGCAGCTAAAATAACTTCACAACCAACGTTCATCTTGTGTAGAAAAATAGATATCTAATCCGCTTTCATCATTGTGGAACAATATTAAATCTCACAGACAAATTCAAGAATCAATAAACTAATTAAGAATATATCTTAAAATGTTTCAAATTTCATTATCGTCCCTGAGGAGAGAAATCACAAGATAATGCTCATTATATTTAAAAACATAAGTATCTCTAATATGCATAGAGGAATATAATTTAAAATTGAAACTAGATATAATTATTACCATTAAAGATTAAGACTTTCCATACCAATATTCTTCTTTGAGAGCAATTATACTGATCAAGTATAAGAATAATTTCTTATCTTGGAATTCATTAAGACAGCTGTTTAAACACCTCCCCACTACAGTGATAACATATCGTCGATAAGATTACATCATAGAGTGCGGGGAATGGTTCCCGAAGATAAAACAATTAGAAAAGAGTCAAGATTTCTATAATAATAAAAAATAATTTACAGAAGGTAATTTTACACAGGTGATAAACGTAAACAACGCAAGATAATCACAGCATCAAACAAACTTTGTACTTTTGTCACTCAGAAAGGAAAATAAATCATAACTGGATTTTTTGACAGGTGAGGTAGAAGCCGTCATATCCTCTCCTGTCATCAATGATACACAGGTTGATGTTATTGATGGGAATGAACCCAAACTCCTTGTCTATGTAATCACTGTAGAGGATGGAGTTGAGGTATTTGCTTCTCCTCTCGCGAGCAATGACGCGGTTCACTTTCATAAGAGTCATGTGAGGAATAAAGTCGAAGTGGTTTGTGATGACTACTCCATCGATTTCCTCCAAAGACCGGTGGAGCATCTCCACCATCTTGGAAAAGGCTTCGGGCACCTCCAACTTACAGTAAAGGACCCTCGCCCCGAAGGTTGACAGACCTTTGGCGAAGATCTGGTTCTGCTTCTGATCAGCCACCAGTTCTTGAAGCTTTGGACGAAGAGCCTGCAAGAGCTCAATGAGCTCTGTCATGGCCTCTGGGTCGTCTATGCGAATCATGGCCAGAGTGACATGGAAGAGTTCTGTGGGCATTGCACAGCTCCTCAGCACTGGCTCTTGTTCTATAATGTTCTCCTGAACTTCCAGTGCAATGTTCTTCAACTCTTCATTATAGAGTCTGATGCAGAGGAAGTGGGAAGCTCGGAGTTGGTCGTACTCTTGTTTCTCAGCCTGAACAGCTTCTTTGATCGCAGCTGTGTCTCCTGTGCAGATGACAATGCCATCGTCGTCGGAATCAGAATCGTCAGTGTCGTAGGTCTGTCGCCTCCCCTCGACGTCTTCGTCAACTTCCAGCATCACATCCTGGATAGTGATGTTGCTTCCGGTGCTGCCGAAGACATTGTCCAGCCTTTCATTCTTGTCCCAGACTTTAACTCCTCTGTATTTGAAGTACTGGATCCTGTGTTGGGGAATGGCCAGCTGGTCAATGTCTACAGTAGCTAAATGTTCCCAAGTGAATGCAGTGAAAGGCTTCTCCACAACGCCCACGAATCGGTCCAGGTAGCCCACCACGAAATGCTCCTTCCTGAGATCGGAGTCCCACTGGATTCTCTTTCTGACGTCCCCAGCTGTCTTCATGGAAGGCTTCTTACCATGTTCTTCTTCTTCACTCTCCCTCTCGAGACGAGTTTTCTTCTTTTTACCGTTTTTCTTCTTCCTTTCTTCTTTCGGAGATCCCTTCTTCTCCTCCATTACGACCCCTCTCGGATGCAGGTTGAAGCAGTTCTCTCCGAAACGACATTTTCCCTCAAGGTAGAAAGCGCAGACCGATTTCTCACTGCTGCAGGTAGTGGAAGAAGGCTCCATAGCCATCTGCTCAGAGGACGTTACTTCTGTAGCAGAATCATAAGGTTCTCCCATGGCACCGGCTGCAGTTTCTTGGAGTGACGCAGAAGAGGATGTGACTTCAGTAGACATTTCGATCGATTCACAATCACTAGTCTCTGTAGTAGTAGTATTCAGATTGGCTGCGGAGACTTCTTTCACTGGAAGGTTTTCTTGTTTAAAGGTGTCTTTTGTCTCCGGGTATAGACTTTTACAAGAAGACCATAGAAATTAGGGGTAGGGGGTGGTTGTTGAGAGGAGGGGGGGAAATTAGCCACAGAAAAATCCCCTCTCAGATGTTTTAGAGGTGGATGTGCGCTTGAGTCACAAGATGTTGGCGGACTGCCGAGTCGGTTGCCTCACCGGGTTTATATTCCCGTCCACGATATTGACGTAGCGCTTCCCTTCTCTCGCAAGGTGGTGCAATAGCGTAATCTGCCGATATCCCTCATATGCTAACAGTAAACATAAGCATTATATATAATTATCTATATAGAATATAACTATTATATATATGTATGTATATGTATGTATGTATATATATGTGTGTGTATACATGTACATTTATCTATAAGCAGTAAGTATTGATATATATATATATATATATATATATATATATATATATATATATGTGTGTGTGTGTGTGTGTGTGTATATATATATATATATATATATATATATATATATAAATATAGTATATATATATATATATATATATATATATATATATATATATATATATATATCTATATATATTATATGTAGCATATATATATATATGTACCTATATATATATATATATATATAAATATATAGTATAGTATATATATATAATTCCACGTCGGTTTTTATTATAATTTCTGGAGAATGCAAAATAACAATATTAAAAGAAAACGGTGCTTGGAATTGTAAAGAATGTGATTGTGCCACGTTAAGCTTCAAGGAATATTTTCAAATTGTGTTTGATGTAATAAAGATATGTATGTCACACGGAAAATTTGTTGAGGAAATCGATAGATGCATTTGAATAATTATATCGATTGGGTAGTATTTGAGAATGTGATAAAAGCACGAAAGCACTGCCGTTCAGCCATATAGTACATGATATAATATATTCATACATACATACATATATGCCCACAGATATGCATGTATGATACAGACATACATACATACGTACACACGCAGATATGTATGTATGATACAGGACATACATACATAGTACACACGCAGATAGATATTTATATTACATATATATATATATGAGATATATAATATATATACATATATTATATAATATGATACATGCAAATATACATATGCACATAGATATGTATATTACATATAATATATTATATATATATATATATATATATATATATATATACATATATTATATATATATATAACATGCTATATATATATATATACATATATATATGATATCCATATATTATATATATACATACATGCATACATGTCTGTGTGCGAATGTATGTCTGCATGTATGTATGAACTATGTACGTACGTATCATATCAGGTAGATGAATGGACGAAATTGTTTTCGTGTTTTTGTCACATTCTTAATTACTCGTCAGTCATATAATCGTTCAAAAGCATTTATCTATTTCCTCAAAAAATTGTAAGTGATAAAATTTCTTATATATCGCGCACAAATTCGAAAACATTCATTGTGACTTAACATGACGCAATCACATTCTTATAACCTTTTCAAGCCGGAAGTGCTCGCTCGAGCCCCGTTTTCTATCAATATAGAATTTTCCATTCTCAAAATATACAGAAAAAATCAACTTGGAAAATAAGCTTTATCGGTACTAAATTTGAACAGCCTTATACTTCTCCAATATTGAGAAGTACTATGTCGGGATGAACTTGAAAGTTTAGAGATCAGTAAGTTATAACGGGATATAATTCTCTCAAACGAAGTTCCATTTGGATTGGTTAGCTGATAAAGTATATTAGGCACGTGGTTACTGATAATAATATGCAACATTTGGTTTACTTATCTTCTTTATCAGTATTTATCTTTTTGCCCATGATTTTCAACTTCTGAATCACACAAACACACACTTATATATATATATATATATATATATATATATATATATATATATATATATATACAATGCTTATGTCTACTGTTAGCATATGAGCGATATCGGCAGATTACGCTATTGCACCACCTTGCGAGAGAATGCAAAGCGCTACGTCAATAGCGGGGACGGGAATATAAACCCGGTGAGGCAACCGACTCGGCAGTCCGCCAACATCTTGTGACTCAAGCGCACATCCACCTCTAAAACATCTGAGAGGGGATTTTTCTGTAGCTAATTTCCCCCCTCCTCTCAACAACCACCCCCCAACCCTTAATTTCCATAGTCTTCTTGTAAAAGTCTTTACCCGGAGACAAAAGACACCTTTAAACAAGAAAACCTTCCAGTGAAAGAAGTCTCCGCAGCCAATCTGAATACTACTGCTACAGAGACTAGTGGTTGTGAATCGATAGAAATGTCTACTGAAGCCATATCCTCTTCTGCGTCAGTCCAGGAAACCGCAGCCGGTGCCATGGGAGAACCTTGTGATTCTGCTACAGAAGTAACGTCCTCTGGGCAGATGGCTATGGAGCCTTCTTCCACCAGCTGCTGCAGTGAGAAATCGGTCTGCACTTTCTACCTAGAGGGAAAATGTCGTTTTGGAGAGAACTGCTTCAACCTGCATCCGAGAGGGGTCGTAGTGGAGGAGAAGAAGAGTTCGCCGAAGGAGGAAAGGAAGAAGAAAAACGGTAAAAAGAAGAAAACTCGTCTGGAGTGGGAGAAAGAAGAAGAAGAAGAACCTGGTAAGAAGCCTTCCATGAAGACAGCTGGGGACGTCAGAAAGAGAATCCAGTGGGACTCCGATCTCAGGAAGGAGCATTTCGTGGTGGGCTACCTGGACCGATTCGTGGGCGTCGTGGAGAAGCCTTTCACTGCATTCACTTGGGAACATTTAGCTACTGTAGACATTGACCAGCTGGCCATTCCCCAACACAGGATCCAGTACTTCAAATACAGAGGAGTTAAAGTCTGGGACAAGAATGAAAGGCTGGACAATGTCTTCGGCAGCACCGGAAGCAACATCACTATCCAGGATGTGATGCTGGAAGTTGACGAAGACGTCGAGGGGAGGCGACAGACCTACGACACTGACGATTCTGATTCGGACGACGATGGAATTGTCATCTGCACAGGAGACACAGCTGCGATCAAAGAAGCTGTTCAGGCTGAGAAACAAGAGTACGACCAACTCCGAGCTTCCCACTTCCTCTGCATCAGACTCTATAATGAAGAGTTGAAGAACATTGCACTGGAAGTTCAGGAGAACATTATAGAACAAGAGCCAGTGCTGAGGAGCTGTGCAATGCCCACAGAACTCTTCCATGTCACTCTGGCTATGATTCGCATAGACGACCCAGAGGCCATGACAGAGCTCATTGAGCTCTTGCAGGCTCTTCGTCCAAAGCTTCAAGAATTGGTGGCTGATCAGAAGCAGAACCAGATCTTCGCCAAAGGTCTGTCAACCTTCGGGGCGAGAGTTCTATACTGTAAGTTGGAGGTGCCCGAAGCCTTTTCCAGGATGGTGGAGATGCTCCACCGGTCTTTGGAGGAGATAGAGGGAGTAGTCATCACAAACCACTTTGACTTTATTCCTCACATGACTCTGATGAAAGTGAACCGCGTCATTGCTCGCGAGAGGAGAAGCAAATACCTCAACTCCATCCTCTACAGTGATTACATAGACAAGGAGTTTGGGTTCATTCCCATCAATAACATCAACCTGTGTATCATTGATGACAGGAGAGGATATGACGGATTCTACCTCACCTGTCAAAAAATTCAGTTATGATTTATTTTCCTTTCTGAGTGACAAAAGTACAAAGTTTGTGTGATGCTGTGATTATCTTGCGTTGTTTACGTTTATCACATATGTAAAATTACATTCTGTAAATTATTTGTTATTATTATAGAAATCTTGGACTCTTTTCTAATTGCTTTATCTTCGGGAACCATTCCTCGCACTCTATGATGTAATCTTATCGACAATATGTTATCACTGTAATGGGGAGATGTTTAAACAGCTGTCTTAATAAATTCCAAGATAAGAAATTATTCTAATACTTGATCAGTATAATTGCTCTCAAAGAAGAATATTGGTATGGAAAGTCTTAATCTTTAATGGTAATAATTATATCTAGTTTCAATTTTAAATTATATTCCTCTATGCATATTAGAGATACTTATGTTTTTAAATATAATGAGCATTATCTTGTGATTTCTCTCCTCAGGGACGATAATGAAATTTGAAACATATAAAATCTCTTCATAAATAGTTGATTGCTTCTTGAATTTGTCTGTGAGATTGAATATTGTTCCACAATGAAGAAAGCGGATTAGATATCTATTTTTCTACACAAGATGAACAACATTGGTTGTGAAGTTGTTTTAGCCGCATTGATTTTTCTAAGTTGTTGTTGTTCTTGTTGACTGACTGTGCACACTTGTTATTTATTACTATTTTCACTTTGTACACATTTTTATGATTGCTTTCAATGGTTTTTTAATGTTATTTATGATATGAAAATTAAAAAATAAAATAATTTGAGTTCTTTTAATTAATGTATCTAATACCGTTTGTTTTCTGTTACTGATATTCATAAAATTATTGAAGATTGTAAATAGAAAAATTATGGCCGTATAGGTCACCTAAAACTGTCTACGGTCTTATAAACGTAAGAAATGAGAATCAAATGCTTAATAAGGTTTGGAAATAACACCATAGAGAACAGTGCCTCACAACAAGAGAGCGGAGAGAGAGAGAGAGAGAGAGAGAGAGAGGAAATCCAAGTTCAATTACAACAAAAATAAAACATCGGTAACGCACCCGAGTATATCTTTATTTAATGAGAATGAAGGATGATACCACAGAGAACAGACCTTAATAACACTAGGAAATATCGACACCAACAAAAATAAAACATGGGAAACGCAACCAAACATTTTCTCTAAGGTCGCGAAACTGCGGAAGAAAATGTGCAGATCGTAAGAAAACGCACCGAAGTGTGAAGGGGAAGGAAGACGCACGCATGCGCGTACACACACACACACACACACACACGCACACACATCCTCCCACGAGAACCCCAAAGCAAAACGTGAAAACAACACACAAATGGCGTTAAGTGTAAACAAGATGACATAAGCGGAGAGAAGGAGGAGGAGGAGGAGGTTCATCTACAACACAGCAAAAGAGATTTACGTAACCAACGCACCCCTCCTCCTCCCCCCCTGGACCACCACCCCCCCCCCCCCCCCACAAAAAAAAAAAAACTTAATGCCCCAAGTTTCGTAAATTTGTCCTCATTTGCGTCTGAAGGATGAAGGTTTATTTGCACCATGAAGCCGACATCTCTCACGTAGAATGCAAAACAAGCAAAACTTGCTTCTCACACGAAAAGCAGGATGATGCTTTGAAAGCACCTGTAGGGTCCTTTTATTCATCCTCGCCAGTCTTGTGCAGTTTCTTAAATATACCCCCAGTAAACACCCAAGAATCCAAATCGTACGAGATTCCGTGATGAGGTTCTCGGAATACGGGGCACCGCTTTCAAAACTCGTTAATAAACATCTAAACATCACTAGACTCATTTGCAGGGCATTTTCGAAGTCAAAGAACTCACCAGTTCTTTCGACTTAGAAAAAAAAAAACGTCTAAAATGAGGAAATGAACTGTAACTAAAAAAGAATTATTTCCTTTTTTAAATTGGATACAAACGGATCGGCGCAAATAGGTAGAAACACACAGGCATACAAAATTTTATAGTTTATATATATATATATATATATATATATATATATATATATATATATATATATATATATATATATATATTCTATATATATAAAATTTTGTGTGTGCGTGTGTGTGTGTATACCTATTTCTGCCGATCTGTTTATATGCAATTTGAAAAAGGAAATAATTCCTTTTTAGTTAAAGTTCATTTCCACATCGTTGACGTGAAATTATTCAAGCTAACAAAGAATGTGGTGTTCATTAAAAAGAAGTAACAGAAGGTAAAGGGAAATATAGAAAGAGGAGATCAGTTTTTTATAAAAACAGATATAACAACAAATTAATAAATAAATGATAATAAATAATGTATTGCTGTTTTCGTATAAGAGTTGTTAGTTATCCAGAACATTGAATCAGTGGAAATTTAATGTTTGAGGAAGGTTATTTATGTCGGTTTTACTATATTTTTACGTATTTGATTATTTTATATGTTGTTTTAAGTGCAAATTATATATATATATATATATATATATATATATATATATATATTTATAATGTTTAAATAAAAATAGTGTGTTGTATGTTAATCATCTTCTTTTATCGTGTATTTAGATTATTCTCATCGTGAAACTGAGTATTGTGGATTTAATAATAATAATAATAATAATAATAATAATAATAATAATAATAATATAATAATTAATAATTATTATTATTATTATTATTATTATTATTATTATTATTATTATTATTATTATTATTATTATTATTATTATTACTATATTTTGCTTCACCTCAGTTAACATTATACCTATTATTAAACTCAATTTTTAATGCATTTCTTTATTCATACTCAAACAAGTATACCATGTTTGTTTCTATGGGGAAAAGAAACTTGCTCCTCTCTCAAATTGAAAACGATAAGTATTGGGAAGTCCTAAGAAAAGAACAGTTTACTCATTGCTGGTGTCACATCCTCAGAGAATATTAGAAAAAAAAAGCGGATATCTTGTCTTAGACGCACTTAAAAGTCCGGTATACGCGTATAGTATCTATACGCGTCTATTTGTAATAGCGTATTCCGTGGTATTTTTTTTTAGCTGTTCTTTTCTTAGGAATTCCCAATACTAATCGTTTTCAATTTGAGAGAAGAGCAAGTTTCTTGTCTCCATAGGAACAAACATGGTATACTTGTTTGTGTATGAATGAAAAACATGCATTAAAAATTGAGTTTAATAGGTATAATATTCACTGAGGTGAACCAGATATAATAATAATAATAATAATAATAATAATAATAATAATAATAATAATAATAATAATAATAATAATAATAATAATTAATTATTATTATTATTATTATTATTATTATATTATTATTATTTTTATTATTATTATATTATTATTATTATTATTATTATTATTATTATTATTATTGTTATTATTAAATACACATCACTCAGTTTCACTAAGAGAATAATCTAAATACACGATAAAAGAAGATGATTAAACATAGAACACACTATTTTTATTTAAACATTTATATATATATTATATATATATATATATATATATATATATATAAAAATATATATTAAATATAAAACACTTTGCACTTAAAACAACCTATAAAATAATCAAATACGTAAAAATATAGTAAAACATACATTAATAATCTTCCTCAAACATTAAATTTTCACTGACGCTATGTTCTGGATAACTAACAACTCTTATACGAAAACAGCAATACATTTACTTATTTAACATTTATTTGTTAATTTCTTGTTATATCTTTTTTTATAAAAACTGATCTCTTTCTGTATTTCCCATAATAATAATAATAATAATAATAATAATAATAATAATAATAATAATAATAAAATAATAATAACAATAATAATAATAATAATAGGGTATTTTCATCCTTTAATGTATGACCAACATAAATTCTAACCTACAGAACATATGGTTATGTAACAGGAGTTCAAGATAGTGCTGGCACAAGGCCACCTCTGGTAACCAGTAAGTACAGAGAGTTTAAGAAAATGTAACAGGACTTCAAGATAGTGCTGGCACAAGGCCACCTCTGGTAACCAGTAGTACAGAGAGTCTCTGTGGGGGTGTTTTATAGGGTAACATCCGGCACATCAACTGGTTACTCTTACTGATGAGCATAAGTGGGTCAGTCGCCTTTGAAAGCACAGATCGGAGAGCGAATGTAGAGCGAATGTGGAGCGACTTCCAACCGGTGAGGAAGCGAGCGGGACAGCGGTTGACTACAGCGGATTCGACGGATAATGACGGTGACGAGATAAACCGTCACAAGAACTAAAAACAACGGCAGCAATGCAATCGTTATATAATACACGTGTATATATATATATATATATATATATATATATATATAGATATATATATATATATATATATATCTATATATATATATATATATATATATATATATATATATATATATATCTCTCTCTCTCTCTCTCTCTCTCTCTCTCTCTCTCTCTCTCTCTCAACTCCGCGGAATTTTCTCTTACTGTGGAATACAGAGTATGTGGTGTGTACTCGTATACTGCAAGGGGTGTAGTTAAGTAAAAGCTTAAAAAACACAGGAACTGTGTAAGGGTCCATTGTGCAATATGCCATTGACCACATGTTAATTCTTAAAGGTGCTCCCTGTTAAGAGTTTTGTTAAAAAAATTTTTACTATTAAAAAAGCATAATATTACCACTATCTCATAAGGAAAGAGGAATAACTGCAATAAGCAATATAATCTTATTTCAACCGTATTCAACACTGCAGTTGAATACCATTACTGCAGCGTTTGACTGATTACAAACCTTCAAACTAGCACAACCAAAGCAAGAAGGTGGTTAGCGGAGAGATAAATAAAGCCTTGGGTTCATTAACCCTTCAATTTGATAATCATGTGCCCTGACATCAATTCTCAGGTTTACAAGAGATCTGCAGGTAACAGTGTTTGAGATCATGACAAAAACACCAGTCTTTTTCGCATTTCAAATTTGTTACCTTGAAAATGAGGTCGAGTTCCATCAAAATACTAAAATAATACCGTAATAATCAAACTCTCAGGACTTGCCAATTAATTCGTGTGCTAATTATAATAATCGCAAATCAATTAGCAGCCACTCGGTACAAGCTTATGACACCAGATCCATTATTTGCCCCGAAAGGAAGTGACCTCATTAAGGCGACACAACTATACCAGGTCATTCCCGGATCACATCTACATAACTAAGTCATTTGCGTCCCTCTTGTCATTAATGGACTTGCGTGTGAGAGAACACTGCGTTTGCATAGCCTTACGCAACAATTCAGCAACATTATTTCAGATGACACGAGATTAATTATACTTCCTTTCCGTCTATGAAAAAAAAAAATATGGGTCTCATTCTGTCGGTTATGTGTTCGAGTATTTCGTAACCAAATTCATTATAACTTTTAATATAGATAAATAAGTGCCATCAATTTCGATTCTTAAAATTTGGGGAAGTGGATATTATATCCAGCGCAATTTTTTTTATCTCGACTGTAATTCCATAATCAATCTGGTTTGGTTGCGACAGACCATCTCTCACTTTTCTCCAACAAACAGAAGGAAATACGAGCTGCTGCGTGTTACGTCAGCAATCGTAAGTTCATTACCGTAGCGAATTCGAAATTCGCATATTGAATGCCAGCTCATTATTTACTAATAATGCGAATATCATTTGGACGACCTTATTATCATCATCTTCGCATCATAAAGATGGCAATTAAGGACTGCAACATCGCCCATTTATTTTCGTGGTACCCATCACCTTACTCGGCACTGAGGAGGGTGGTGGGGCAGTGGGGGTGTGGGGGGGGATGTAGTACCGTCAGTACACCTCACACGGTGTAATGTAGGCATTACATAAGATTCTTTGTAGCTTCCCTCCGGCCCCTAACTGCAACCCCCTTCTTTCAATTTGCTGTACCTCCTTTTATATTCGCTCTTTTCCCTCTTAACCCTCCCCTAACATTTGTTTCTTAGAGCAACTGCGAGGCTTTCCTCCTGTTACACCTGTCAGACCACCTAGACTCTCAATTTTCCTTTCAGCGCTGAATGAGCTCAGACGTCCCAGCGTTTGGTCTTTGGCATAAACCTTAAATTCCAGCAACCTAATACTAGGCAACAACAGAAAACACAATAAATATATAAGGAATTAAAACAGAAGGCGGCGGGCGGGGGCGGAGGAGGGGGAGGGGAGTTACAAGGTCATCCCAGGTGAAGTGGGTATATGGCTGTAAGTTACGACGGGGCGGAGAATAACCTTAGCCGCCGCCGCCTACTTATTTTTTTTTTCCTTCGAAGCAAATTATCGCTCCCTTATGCCTGGCAATTATTAAAGGAAGGTAATGCGAAGGTCGCTGCCGAGGGCTCCTTCAGGATGTGGTAGGAGCCGCGATAACTAATGGGCAGGAAGGTATACACAATAAAGACGAGTGGTACACGGCGCACCTCGCTTCAAATGATTGGAGCTGAGGGCGCGATCTTCCGGTTTTGAATTGTGTTTCGTACTAAGCGTGCACAAACACACGCGCACACACACACACAAACATATATATATATATATATATATATATATATATATATATATATAATATATATATATATATATATATATATGCAACCCCCTGGCCTCAGTAGTTTTGATTTATTTAAAGTTAAAAGTAGCCATGATCTAACGGTGCCAGCAACACAGGCCACCAACGGGCCGTGGCTCTTGAGAGTTTCATGGCCCCAGGCTGTGAATTTCGTACAGCATTATATAATAAGCTGTACAGAAAACTCGGCGAATTTTTTTAGATGTTTTCTGTGATATTCAAGTCCAGGGATTTTCTTTTACAACTTCCAGAAAGAAATATATATATATATATATATATTATATATATATATATATATATGTGTGTGTGTGTGTGTGTATATATATATACATATATATAGTCCAGCGATGGAAGAACAATAGATCCAGAAGATATGGAATAAACATATACTTTTGTGGTAGCATTACCGAACATGAAAATTCGTGTATTTGCAACAACGTAAGATTGAAGTAGAGGATGAAACCAAAGACTGTCAAGAGTCAAGCATTGAAGAGTCACTTAAGTTCAACGTCGTCATTAACCAACTAAAAACCTCTCTATTAAATGGAAGCAGCCGTTCTTGTATTAAGTGAGTCTCTTCAAAAGCAGTTGCATCCGCTGATCACTTCCGAACTTGCAAGACGAAAGGCAACGAAGGTGATAAGTAAGTACCCTCTTGCACCACCAGAAATGATACACGTCTGTGCTCACTGGAAACACCATCAATGAAACGCAATAAAATAAAAATTTTGTTAGTCTTTCTATTGATTTCTCCGTTTAGTTTTGATCACAATCGCATTACTTTGTTTGTACCAATATTCGAAAGTTAATTCATGTAATCATTTGCTCACTGAAAACGCCACTAACATAAGCTCATTTCAGGGCAGTAAAAAAATATAGTCTTCCCATTGTTTTCTCAGTTCAGTTTTGCTCACAATAATCAAATGAAAAATGTTTAATTGCATTGTTTTGTTGGTGCAAATAATCGAAAAGTTAAGACAATCATTTCCTCACTGAAATCACCGTCAACAAAAACTTTTTCCTTTTCTGGGCAGAATATTCAGATTCCTGCAGCCTTTCTACTGCTTTCAAGAAGTTCAGGTTTGCTGACAATAACTAACTGATTTCTATCTAATTGCGTTGCTTTGTTGGTGCCAATACTCAAAAGTTCAGGCAGATGACTGAAGCTAGTTTAAAAGATTCACTATCTTACTAGTCATAAACATTAATATCATTATTGTTGTCCGAATTAGCCTCTATATTTGGAGCTTATCTCCAGGAAGTATAGGAAGAAAGACTAAAATTCTAACCCATAATTACAATACACCAATAAATAAATTAATTAAAACAGAAACAGCCCGCATGAGTAGAAAGCTCTGTAGTTGAAGAAGTAAGCATTATAACTCTTGAGATAGCTTCCAATCATGCAGATGGGCAAGAATAACATATATTCGAAAGTACTTGTAACATACAGTGTCAACGTTCCATCGGCCTTAAATAAAAGGTGCACTTTCAAACGTGTCAATTTCGCAACTATATTGCAAGCGTCTTTTTCAATCGCTTCGAAGCACAGACAGGAATTCGAGTTTAGTTGTAACAATGAAGTACAGGTAAAAAAGTTAATAAAGAACTTCTGACACACATTATTAAACAATCTAAAGAAAGAGAGAGAGAGGAGAAGAGAGAGTGGAGAAGTGGAGAGACGAGAGAGAGAGAGAGAGAGTTGGATGTAGGTGTTCGGCCCATTTAAATTAAACGACCACCCTTTTAAAATTAAAAACATCTAGCGATAAAAGAGAGAGAGAGAGAGAGAGAGAGAGAGAGAGAGAGAGAGAATTGGATGTATAGGTGAAAAGTACCATTTTGTTTAAAAACATACCTTATAAAAAAATTTAATGAATATCGTCCAAACGTTGAAAGAGAGAATAGAGAAGGGAGAGGAAGAGGAGAGAGAAGAGAGATAGAGAGAGAGTTTGGATTGTTAGGTGAAAATGGAAAGAGGTCCAATTATTAAAACAATACCTTTTAAAATTAAGAACAATCTAGCGATTAAAAGAGGAGGAGAGCGAGAAGAGAGAGTAGAAGAATGAAAAAGTGAGAGAGAGAGGATGAGAGAGAGAGAGAGGCGAATAGAGTTGGATGTAGGGTTTGTTAGACCCCATAGTTTAAACGCACCACCTTTTAAAATTAAAAACATGACTAGCCGATAAAATACAGATGAGAGAGGAGGAAGATAGAGAGAGAGACGAGAGAGAGAGAGAAGAATTGGGATTTGTTAAGGTTGAAGGGAAAAAGTTCATTCTAAACATACATTATAAAGAATTATTAACATCTCCAAACGTTGAGAGAGAGAGAGCGAGAGAGAGAGAGAGAGAGAGAGAGAGAGAGAGAGAGAGAGAGAGTTGGAGGATGTAGGTGAAAGGTCCAATCTTATAAAATTAAGAACATCTAGCGATAAAAGAGAGAGAGAGAGAGAGAGAGAGAGAGAGAGAGAGAGAGAGAGAATACTACACGAACGCGAGTCAAATGATAAAAGATTCTATTTCAGCTCACAATTCAACGGACGAAGAACTATTTCGCGGTACAATGAGGAATTATCTTGACCCGGTTGTTTGACGTTTGATAAGCCACGGTTTGCAATACCTGCGATTGTCGCAAATGATCAACACATCATTGCATCTTTTGCCAAATTAAGCATCCGTCTTGATACTGAACAATCGACACGATTTAAAAGGTTTAAGGGTCGTAATTATATATATATATATATATATATATATATATATATTATATATATATATATATATATTCTATATATATATATATGATCTATATATATATATATATATATATATAATATATATATATATATATATATATAGTGTCTTTGTGTGTACATCATTCTTTCTTTCAACTAAACAAACAAACGGTATCCTGCTACCCCATGATGTCACCTCACGATACGTAGTAGTACATTTACAATACCACGCAATACCAGCGTCACAATCTCGCACTCGACGTCACGGCATCAGCCATGGCGTAACTCTTGTACCTCCTCGATAGTTCGACCAGATGGTGGAATCAGTCAGGGAAGTTGGTGGTTGGCGTCAGAGGATTCGTTTTTAGCAAAAGTAAGCGTAGACTGAGTTTCATAGAATTACATTATCAAAAGCAAGCTGGAATATACCGTCACGCCCACTGACCTTGATTCATTAATTATTATCTCGTGCTTCTAGGAAAATGTTCTTATTTATCTGCTTCTCGTTCATTTTTCTTTACGAGTTTATATGTAAGTAAACATAAGGAATATCATTATTGTCTGTCTGTCTGTCTGTCTCTCTCTCTCTCTCTCTATGTATGTATGTATGTATGTATATATGTATGTATGTATGTATGTATGTATATATAAAATATACATATATACATATATATAAATATGTATATTTGTATGTACGTATATATATATATATATATATATATATATATATATATATATGTAGGTATACTTGAGTATGTTTATTTGTAAATTCATGTGGTTGCATTTATAATAGCGAGGCTTTAATCCTATAAGTAATGGCTATTCATTCATGTGTTCCCCACTTGACACCAAAGTAACTGATAAAACAAATCTGTAAAAGTGCAGTGAACCTAAAGCCACTTACAACAGAGTGCAAAAACTTAGTTGCAATCCATCAGAAATAGAGACCTTTTTTTTTGTTGGAATAAAACTTTACTTGGGAATAACACGAATACAATTATAATCCCAGTTCAATTTTTTTAATTTTATCTTTTTCATACTATGTTTTTCCTTCGTCATTAGATATCAGTTTTTATTATTTTTCTTACTATTTTTTATGGCTTCAAGTCCGGGCAATAAGGAATCATCTTTTCCCATTTATCCTGTTTCAAATATAAAAAAAGTTGTATAGACAAATAACGTAAAAATTAAAACAATACTAATCTGCTTATAATATCTTTAATACACTTTGCTTTTCCTTCGTCATTAGATATCAGTTTTTATACTTTTTCTTACTATTTTTTTATGCCTTCAAGTTTATCCAGTTTTAAAATATAAAAAAAAACGTTTATAGACGAATAACGTAAAAGAAAAATCATAATAATCTGCTTATACGTCTCCCTGTGATTACAACGGTTTAGATATATTAACAAGGATTTGTATCGAACAAAGTTGGTCTCAGAATTTTCCTAAAGGTACATTTAGCAAAATATCACCACACAGATATTTGGTTACTAACTTTCTCAGCCTCATTTTATAAAAAAAATTAATATAAAATAAATAAAATAAATAAACTATGGCTTCTAAAATCCACTGTAGATGCAAAGGAAGTCTTTGAGAGACCGATAAAAAGAGCAAGTGTGACGATCTCACACTACTATTGTTTTTATCTTTATCTGACATTCCATCCATCTCTCTCTCTCTCTCTCTCTCTCTCTCTCTCTCTCTTCGTGCTGTTATACTTTCCTGCTGTCTCCCCAGACATGCTCTTATACCCTTGTAAATTCGCCACATTAAGACGATGAATTAGGGACTCGACCATCCTGACCCTCTGCATTCACTCGAACTATGGAGCAGATCCTTAGTACCCTTTTTTCGAGTGGCTCTCTCTCACTCACTCTCTCTCTCTCTCTCTCTCTCTCTTTGTCAGCCTTCCGGAAGGACGTATATATATATACACATATGTCATCTCATACTAATGGAACATCCGATGTGATCTCTTCTTCTCTCGGTCACACGGGAACCTCCTGTCTATTGCGAGCATCTTGTTGTCAATTATTTTCTTATTAATGTGCATTGTGCATGTCATTAGTTTTTACACACACCAAACACACACACACACACACATATAGTATATATATATATATATATATATTATATATATATATATATATATATATAATTTTGCTTATGTGTTTCATATACATATATAATCTTATTAATCTTCTTAGGACATATGATCAGCATATGTACATGCATAATACAAGCATAAACATATGTATATTATGCATATAAGTAAAAAATCACACATTACTAACGAATTCCCTTTACCATATATACAGTAGTTCCCTTTAGGTATAAGTTATGCTCCAGCTTGAATGAAATCTGTATTTTAAAAAGGTTATTGACATTTGAGCAGTGGTTCGAAATTCAGTCCGCCTCTGTCGGGAATCGAACCCATCTATTCCTTCCTGGTAAAGAAAGTGTTCTAAAAACAACTTCAATATTTGCATGTACATATGTACACCAATATCAATTTAAAGTCAACAGATTCGAAGACAGGTCGGCAGCGTGACCTAGTTGCGATTTCTCGGGTTGCGGGTTCGACCCCCGCTAACGGGTGTCAGAATTGTTTCATATTTCTCGCATTTGGATCTCAGGCTTTGTAGTGACGAGCGTATCCAAAAAGTGTAAAATATTCGAGGAGTTAAGAGGGCATTGTGGGCTATTACAATTAAAATTACATACGTACCTGGTAAAAAGTGTCCAGTAGATTCTATACACGAGGCAAAACTTTCCTTAAAATAACAGAGGGCCCATAGAATGGCGTTTGGAAAAACAAATAAACTTGTAATGAAATCTAATGCTGAACATAAAAGCAAGTACTGACTATATATATATATATAAAGGTATAAGCCACAAATTAAAATTAACAACGGAGTTTCTGCGAGATCTTTCGACTCAACGTCCTTTACTCAGCAGAGTCGAAAGATCTTGCAGCTACTCCGTTGTTTATTTTTCCTTCGTGGCTTATACCTTTATTTACGGATTTATCACGTTCCAAACTTTCGTGATTCAGTTATATATATATATTTAAAATATATTATCTATTATAATATAGTATATATATAATATATATATGTATTATGTTGACCTCGTCGTGATTATAGTATCGCGGGTTCGTTTCCCGCTACTGGACATCAGAATTTCTTCATATATCTTGCACTTGGATCCTAAGGCTTCGTAGTGAGGAGCGTATAAAGAAAAATAAGAGGGCATTATGGACTTTTATATATATATATATCTAATAAAAGGAGCCCATAAAACATATATATATATATATATATATATATATATATTTTATATATATATATATATATATACCAGTGACCACATTCTTCACTGAGGAGGAGGGAAACAGAGGAGAACCCAGGAGCAACGCCCCAAAGGACCTTGTCTGGTATTTTTATTAACACCCAGCTGAGCCCCATTCGATCCTGCGACGAGGATCAGCCGATAATGGTCATAAAAGCCATTTCTATTGGACGGCAGTTTAAGGAGGAGGAGGAGGAGGAGGAGGAGGAGGAGGAGGAGGAGGACAGCCAAGCGGTCTATTGACCCAATAGAAAGCTATTCATTTCTTTTGTGCTTTCGAGTTTCGACGACTTTTTTTTGTTTTGTGCTTTTACTTCGTTTTCGCCAGTAGCCTCCGCTTTTGGTCTTTATTATTTTTTCACTTAATCGCCGACATCTAGAGCTTCGAGTTTCTGTCACTGTGGGACGTGTGGGTAGTTTTATTTTAATTTTTGTAAGTAGGTAGCTTTTTTTTGGGGGGGGTGGGGGCGTTGTAAAAAATCACTTTCCTTATTCTCAGAAGGAAAACTTAATACGTCAAAAGAATTCATTAAAAAAGAAATTTAATTCTTGTCAATAATGCAAGCAATCTGAGTCCGAGCAAGGGACCAATGAACACCAGTTTAGACGATAGCAGCAACTTCGTTATTAGCAAAAAAAAAAAATCGTTCACAAATTACATGCGTTAGAACACACTTCTGCGGGCTGCGCTATGAGCAAGAGCCCGTGCTGGCATAAGGTGCTGTTCCATGAGATCAAAATAATGATATATCTGACTATTTTTACAGAGATTAAAATATGAGGAAGTTTCTTTTTAATTTTGTGCCTATATCACAACAAGCAAAAACTGCGTCGAAGTTTCTTCAGCGCAATCGAATTTTCTGTACAGCGTATAATGCTGTATAATGCCACTGCTCATGAAAATCTCGGCCACGGACCATGAAACTTTCAGCCAAAGCCTGGTGGTGGCCTGTGTTGTAGGTGCCAGACGCACGATCAATGCTAACTTTAAATAAATGAAAAACCGTTTTCGTAGATATAATCAATCAATGAATTGGTTTAACCCTGTTCAGAAACCAGAGCTGAAAACAATCCATTATTTCCAGATATATAAACAATGTATATTGTTGCATATGTGTATTTACTTCCCATGAACAATTTTGGTAGACCTGAAATATAAAAGTGGCATGAATTCATAACCTCTCTCTCTCTCTCTCTCTCCTTTAAATAGATATAACCCGTACACTTAATAGACTTGTGACCGTAAAATCACGAAACGGAATCTGGAATGTTCGAACCGATGACCCGAATACCTTTATTACTGTGCACGAACTTGCAAATCGAAAACATTAGTGCCAGAGGCAACCCTCTTTGTATAATTTTCAATTTGCCTCTTTCTAATCAACTCTGTCACATCAGTGATGTTCTCAGAGAGAGAGAGAGAGAGAGAGAGAGAGAGAGAGAGAGAGAGAGAGTTCAGACGATGTAGTACCATCGCTTCGAAAAAAAAAAAAGTTACATTATCGGTCTAATGACACCATGGTCACACAGCATTTTGGGACGACACCTTTTGGCCATAAAATAAACGCTGATTTAATATCCCAACGACCAGAAGACGAAATACGAAACCATACCAAACGACAAAGTAAGTTTGAAAATAATTGACCGAAAACAGCCACCAGACAGAAGCAGCGCTGCTATTCCACTTCTCAACCTGAGGCTTGACAAAAGAAACCAGCCTTGCGTGTCTCTTCGACGGAGGGCCGCGGAGACTTATAACGCGTTTTAACGAAGTAACGAATGGCAAAATGGAATATAAAACGCCATCGAGCAGCAATAAAAGAGCAGAACGAACACAGGAAATAGGAAGCTCCGGAGAGGATGTGGGGAGAAAGTGTGACAAAGATCGTGAAGTTACTTATTGTCTCTAATAAGGCCGAGAGGAGATGGCGCGTCTACGGGTAGGTGGGTGGGTGGGTTGGTAGCCCTGGAGGCGGGTTGATCGGGTGGTACCCCTGGGTACGGGGTTCTCTCAATAGCAGAAACCAAGAACATTCCCCCGCCTCCCCCGCCCCTAACATACCCCAGTGCCCCGAAATACGCCACCCAGGGGCGTGGCCATCCGGGGAAGTGTAAAATGGGTTAACGCACACGAGTTTAATTCGAATGATCATTAACCACATAACGTTTCATTTCTCATCTTCATAATGGCCGTAATTTTAATCTGGTTAGATGAGCCGTAATGCTTTCGTTCTTAACACGAATCAAACGCCTTTACAGTTTACTTTCATATCTGCTTTCTGTCTTGTATGATTTAATTCATGTGTCATTTTATTTCTTCTTGCCTTGTGCCTCCCTGTTTATTTCTTATTAATAGTTCATCAGCCTATCTTATGTTTATATTCGTAGGCCTATTGATGGTTCTATAGTTCTATTTCTATTCCATTCACCTATCATCAACTTTTTCCTTATAGTTCCATACTTCATTCCTCTAAACATGCTTTATCATTATGTGTGTGTGTGTGTGAGAGAGAGAGAGAGAGAGAGAGAGAGAGGAGAGAGCAGAAACCTGTACATATATATATATATATATATATAATATATATATATATATATATATATATATATATATATATATATATATATGTAATATATATATATATATATATATATATGATATATATATATATATATATTCGTGTCTGTGTGTGTGTAATATATATAATATGAATACAAACATATATAGGCCTAATAACCTACTCATCTTAATCGCTATTAACTATCAGTAGCTTGGAAATTACGATACGTTCACTTGGGACCAGCCAAAGACACCACTAGACGAAAGTGAGAAATGAGGCGAAGAATAGGAATGCATAACAAAATTGCAGTAACATACAGGGTGTCCATTAAGTCTCAGTACCATTGCAATAAATAAATACTGGTAATGGTACTGTGACTTTATGGACACCCTGTTTTCAATAAAGATGAAACAGAAGCGGGTGGGAATGCGCATATACCACTCGTCACGGAGAAATGAATAAGAACCATTAATTTCAAGAGCTGGGAATCGCCAGCCTTCACAAAATGTACGTAAAAGGCTCGGTTAAAATAGAAACGTTTAGGGGCAAAAATATAGAAACGTTGGATATACATATTGTTTAGAGTATTGCCCAAAAATCGAGATGCTATTACTGTCATAAACATGCTTGGTTAAGGTAATTAACTGCCGAATCATAGTATACCGAGAAATGTAGCACTTCTATTTTACAGTTCTTTTTATATTCGACCAAAAATACAATGGGATTTAACCCAGTTAATTCAAGATTCATCGATGAGTTGTGTAGTTAATGTCACGTATTTTACCTAATCTTCAATTTACCGTGTTCCGCGAATGTCTAATTCTTTTCATAACTTCTTTTCGCAAGTTTGAAAATATTCCAGCGAACGACGCAACAGTTCAAATAAAAAAATATATAAAAATAAAAAAATTAAAAATTGAAACTTCTTTGCGAAATTACAAATGTTACTTGGTCTAATTTTTAAAACACGTAGTAAAACAATACCGACGTGTACGTTCGCAACAAGGAAAGGTCGGCGTTTTGTCAACATTTGTTAATATTTCCTCCTGAAACAAAGACATGACTACAAACAAAGCTCTCGAGCTCGGAAAAACCCCCAAAAAGGCTGTCTATGAGTAACATCTGAACCGACGCATTTGAGGTGCGCTTGTACCCTGATAAGAGCCCAGCAAACTGAGCGACCAGCGGGCAGCGAACTGTAGTATACTAGATTCACATCACCGGTGCATCTGATGTCTAGGCCTGTCCCTTACGACGCTCCTGATTAGCTGTTGATAAGCCAATCACGGGGCTGGACACTCTCAGTCTCTCTCGAGAGTTCACATAGGCAGGATGCATGTTCCACCACTCCTAAGGGTCTCTTTCAAAAGCATCCCTCAGGAGAGGTGGAATATACATCCTGCCAATATCAACTCTCTCGAGAGACTGAGATTTTCCAGCCCTGTGATTGGCTTATCAACAGCCAATCAGAGCGTCGTAAGGGACTGGTCTATATAATCAAATGCACGGTTGATGTGAATCTACTATAGTAAACTTGCTGGTGGTGGTGACGTAACAGGAGGCCTTATGCCATCATAGCTGCGGTCCCCAGGAGCAACCCTTGTTAACAACTCTTGTTAAATAAGGTCCCGAGGACCGTGGAAAACGGAGCACATTCCAACGAGACGTGACAAATTGAGCTCGGCGTTCCCTTATGTGCGGGTATCCGTTACTTAGGTCTGTGACTTATAGGCCTACTTAATTACCAGTGAAGGGGTAGACGGCATGAATAAAGGAGTGCTTTATTAAGCTTCCCCCTTTTCCTCTGAGAAACGATAAAGGATGGACAGGATAATATGTTTAAAAAAAAAGGGCAGTAAATGAACATTTTTTTACGAACACAATAATGTTACATATAAAGAATTGTAAGAGCGTTAGTTACAGATAATACTGACATTGTAAAATGAAAATAAAAAGAGCAATGCAATGAAGGCAGCACATCAAACACCACAAAGAGAGAGAGAGAGAGAGAGAAGAGAGAGAGAGAGAGAGAGGATAATTGTTGTACCCTACCACGAATTACAATTTCTGGGAACCTTTATCAAAGATACCCGCACAACTGCGCCTCGAAGCCAGGAAGAGAATAGAAGTGTAATATGTGTATGCAGTCTTTATGGTGAAAATAATAATAATAATAATATAATAATAAGATACTTGACTGAAGGTCATGACCACATATGAACAAATGAAGGAGATATAGCAAAGATAGCATAAAAAAAACATAAATGATCGAACGAAAACTATTAACACTACTCATAATAATAAAATAATAATAATGTTCATGAAAAACTCATAATCGCACGACTCAATGAAACGGTGAATAAATCCACTTTAAATATATATATATAATATATATGTATATATATATATATATATATATAATATATATATATATATATAATTATATGCGTGTGTTCTGCGTATGTGGAAAAATATACATAACATATACTTTCTTTGCTCATAGATATTGAAATATGACTATACTGACAGACGCTATATCGTATAAATAACATTTACACACACATACGTACACAGGCGTGCCATACTTTGCTAACCTCGTAAGCAATAACGAAAAAAAAAAAGTACTTAAATAAAAAAAAACCCTGCGAGTTTGTTGCCCCGTGACGCGAAAATTTCACCTCTGACCTCGCCGAGGTCATTTTTGCCCCTCTAGTATATATCAGGTATCTCGCTAAACGGAAGTATCATTATTATTTTTTTTATTTCGTATTTTCCTCGTTAACATATATCTCAAATTAACTTTTTCGCCCATCAACCTCCCGACCTACGTGGAGATGCATTGTTTATGCCCCAGGAGGAAAAAAAAAAAAAAAAAAAAAAAAACAATTGCTTATAGATTTGACTACGAGGAAAAAATTCGATATGGGTTAAGGGACTCCGAGAATTTTGATGCTCTTCTCTATAATAATAATAATAATAATAATAATAATAATAATAATAATAATAATAATAATGAATAATAATGAATAATAATAATAATAATAATAATAATAATAATAATAATAATAATAATAATTTGTTAATTTTGAAGAATTCACAATTATATATTAAAATATATTTCTATGTAAAAGAAACAAACACTTACGAAACACCTAAACGGTTGTTCCTCTACACTGATATTTTAATATATAATTGTGGATTTTTGTAACAATTTGTTCTTCATGAGACTGTAAATTTCTTAATAATAATAATAATAATAATAATAATAATAATAATAATAATAATAATAATAATAATAATCCCCAACTCGATCTTAAAACTGAGACCAAATTTGCATTTGTATTCAGACACGTGAGCTTGCAGTACTTGATGGTTTCTATTGCACGTAACATAAGAAATCAGTTCGTAGATTAGTTTCCGACATCTAGAGACAAAATACATCACTACTGCTGACTGCAGTCTTCAGTACACACCACCGAAAACAACTGTGAAAACTCCATTAAATTAAATTTAAGCTTAATCCGCGGTTCTCCTCATGGAAGCGCAATTCTCTCGGCAACTTTCCAGTGTGGAATACGAATATAGAATCTAGCCCAGAGGCCAAACGCCGGGACCTTTGAGGTCATTTGGCGCTGAAAGGTGAAATCGACAGTAATAAGGTTTGAAAGGTGTTACAGGAGGAAAACCTCGAAACAATCGTTAGAGCGGGTGGAAAGTCAGATGGAAGAAAGAGAATATGAACGGAGGTAGAGTAAAAGGAATGAAAGGGGTTGCCAGCGAGGGGACGAGAGGACGCTGCAGAGAACCTTAAGTAATGCCTGCAGTGCACCACCTCAGGTGCACTGACGGCATTAACCCCCTACGGCTCACACGCTCTCTTCATCTTCATCACAAACATATATCATAATCCTATGTAAGAACAATAAATATGGCCGTCTACTCCAAGAGACTCTCCACCTCTCAATAGTAACTTCTCTCATATTCACAGACTGAAAGTTCATATATATATATATATATATATATATAGTATATATATATATATATATATATATATATATATATATATATAACTGTGGTCAGATACGACCTTAGCTTGAATACTTGATTAAAATGAAAAATGTAAAAGTCGCATCTTATATTTTAACATTTCCCC
>NC_061088.1:80751552-80761552 GCF_015104395.2 Macrobrachium nipponense
CAATCAATGTCAGCGTATTTGGTCTGTTTGCACGTATCACCCTATCTGTTCTGATACCATAGTCCCAGAGGATCTTTGCCTGATCGTTTTCTATCACTCCTTCAGGTTGGTGCTCGTACCACTTATTACTGCAAGGTAGCTGATGTTTCTTGCACAGGCTCCAGTGGAGGGCTTTTGCCACTGAATCATGCCTCTTTTTGTACTGGTGGCTGTGCAAGTGCCGGGCATCACTTGCTATGTGGTTTTTATTATTATTATTATTATTATTATTATTATTATTATTATTATTATTATTATTATTATTTTTATTATATAGAACATGAACAATATTCACATAGAACAAACCCACGGGGGCAATTGACTTGAAATGTAAGCTTCCAAAGAATATGGTGTCCATTTGAAAAATATTATTATTATTATTATTATTATTATTATTATTATTATTATTATTATTATTATTATTATCATTATTATTATTATTATTAAACATTATTATTATTATTATCAACACCATTCAAATAGAACAAGCTTCCAAAGAATAAGGCGCTTAATTGAAACAAGTAACAGAAGATAAGGAAACGCAGAACGAAGAGATCAGTTATAAGAAAAGAGCAAAAAATGAATTAACAACGTAATCGCTTTTTTATACCTAATAGTTATTTGACATTATTGACACGCCACCGAACTCAGCGAGACATTCGACAACAACGTCAAGGACAGAATCGCAGTAAACAGAGAACAAAGAGACGCATTACAACTGCTGTGTCACGAGGAATATCCAACCGACTCGCACACAGGAATCAGTTCCTGGGAAATGGGAATCGGCGGAATAACAAGGAATTACTGGTCAGTCTTGAGGAGGGGAAAATGACTTGTGCTTTGCTATTTCGATGAGAGAGAGAGAGAGAGAGAGAGAGAGAGAGAGAGAGAGAGAGAGAGAGGGGGGGGGGGGGTGTAGATGTAATGCGTTGGTTTGATTAGCTCCCACAGGAAGCTTAAAAGCTTCTAAGCTAGTATCCTTATTATTATTAGGAAGCTTTAAAGATTCTAGGCTATTTTTATTATTAATTTTTATTATTATTATATTAGGAAGCTTGAAAGCTTCTAAGCTCTTATCCTTATTATTATTAGGAAGCTTTAAGGATTCTAGGCTATTTTTATTATTAATTTTTATTATTATTATATTAGGAAGCTTAAAAGGTTCTAAGCTATTATTATTATTATTATTATTATTATTATTTTTTTTTTTTTTGTTTTTTTTTTTTTTTTGCTCTATCAAATCGACTGGGTGGCATTTATAGTGTGGGGTTCCGGGTTGCATCCTGCCTCCTTAGGAGTCCATCACTCTTCTTACTATGTGTGCCGTTTCTAGGATCACACTCTTCTGCATGAGTCCTGGAGCTACTTCAGCCTCTACTTTTTCTAGATTCCTTTTCAGGATCTTGGGATCGTGCCTAGTGCTCCTATGATTATGGGTACGATTCCACTGGCATATCCTTTCTTATTTCTTTTTCAGATCTTGATACTATCCAATCTTTCCTCTCTTTCTCTTCAACTCTGGTCCCATGGTATTGCGACATCAATGAGTGATACTTTCTTCTTGACCTTGTCAATCAACGTCACGTCTGGTCTGTTGCACGTATCACCCTATCCGTTCTGATACCATAGTCCCAGAGGATCTTTGCATGATCGTTTCTATCACTCCTTCAGGTTGGTGCTCGTACCACTTATTACTGCAAGGTAGCTGATGTTTCTTGCACAGCTCCAGTGGAGGGCTTTTGCTACTGAATCATGCTCTTTTTGTACTGGTTCTGTGCAAGTGCGGGCATTCACTGCTATGTGGTTTATGGTTTCACTTTTCGTTATTGCACTTCCTACATGGAGAGATGTTATTTCGTCTATCGTACTTGGAAATATCTGGTTCTAGGGCCTGATCTTGTGCCGCTGTATCATTCCTTCAGTTTCCTTCTTTAGCTCTCCCCCTCTGTGCCATTGCCAATTGTCATCGCTGGCTAGTTCTTTAGTCTGTCTCATTTATTGTCCGTGCATTGTTTGTTTGTGCCAGTCCTCTGTTCTTTCTGTCTTTCTCCCTGTCTCTGTATATTTCTGGGTCTTCGTCTGCTTTTTATTAGTCCTTCTTCCCATGCACTCTTTAGCACTCGTCTTTCACTGGTTTTCAGATATTGCCCCAGTGCTCTGTTTTCGATGTTGACGCAGTCCCTCTATACTTTAGTAGTCCTCTCCCTCCTTCCTTTCGTGTTATGTATAAGTCTGTCCGTATTTTGCTCTTGGGTGTAGTGCTTTGTGTATTGTCATATGTTCCTGGTTTTCTGATCTATGCTGCGGAGTTCTGCCTTCGTCCATTCCACTATTCCTGCGCTGTATCGATTACTGGCAATGCCCATGTGTTTATGGCTTTATCATATTTCTGGCGTTTGAGTTTTGACTTGAGTATCGCCTTGAGTCTCTGCATATATTTCTTTCCTGATTCGTGTCCTTCATCTCTTGGTGTTTTATATCTCCCTCCTTCCATTATTCCCAGGTAGTGTATCCTGTCTCATCTATGTGTTTGATGTTGCTCCCATCTGGTAGCTTTATCCCTTCAGTTTCTCGTTACTTTGCTTTTTGTATGTTGACTAAGGCACATTTTTCTATTCCAAACTTCATCCGATGTCCCCAGATACAATCCTTACAGTCTGGATTAGGGTATCTATTTTCCTTGATGCTCTTAACCATACAGCTTGATGTCGTCCTGAACATTCAGATGGTTGATTCTGTTGCCTCTTTCTTGAGTTGGTACCGGCATCCAATCTTCTGTAGTACTTTTGTCATGGAATCATGGCTACTACGAAGAGTAGTGGGGGACAGTGAGTCGCCCGGGAAAGATCCTCTCCTGATATTAACCTCTGCTAGTCTTATTCCAGAGCTTGTAAGTATTGTATTCCAGTTGCGCATTGTATTTTTGAGGAAGCTGATGGTATTTTTCCTCTCTGCCCCATATATTTTCAGGCATTCTATAGCCATGTGTGTGGTATCATGTCGAAGGCTTTCTTATAGTCTATCCATGCCCATGCTTAGGTTGGTTTTCCTCCTCCATATATTATTATTATTATTATTATTATTATATTATTAGTATTATTATTATTATTAATTTTATTATTATTATTATTATTATTATTATTCAGAAGATGAACCCTATCCATATGGAACCAGCCCACCAAGCTTCCTAACAATATGGTGTTCATTAGGAAGAAGAAATAGAAGGTAAAGGCAAATACGAAAAGAAAAATCTCATTCATCAAAAAAATTAATTAATTAATTAATAAATAAAAAATGCATTAAAATGTAACGAGAATAGTACTATGGTTGTCATGCAATGCATCTACGCTTGAAGTTCATGTTGAAGTTCATGTTGAACTTCATGTTGAAGTTCATGTTGAACTTTATGTTGAATTTCATGTTGCACGACATCCTCAGTAGGGAGTCTGTTCCTCAGTCCAAAGGCTTGAGGAATAAAGGAGGACCTCTGGAACTGAGAAGTTCGACAGCGAGGTAAACCAACGCCATCTTGAATTGACAATTCAAGATGGCGATGGGTAAACACCTTCACAATCCCGACCCGAGGCGAGGCATTGAAATCACCGATTGATCTAATGAGACGATGCTGTTTGGAAGCTAATAAAAAGTACAGTCTTTCATCCCGCACTTGTACCACTTTGTACTTTACAGTGAACTTTACGAAAAAGGTAACTTTGAAGGCTATATGATATAATCTTCGCCACAAATGCACACAAGTACCGTTTATGGAGTTACTTCTATTCAAATCACGATTTTTTTCCTATTTTTTTTTCTTTTTGCACGTGCAGCTTTTAATCTAACTACATTAAACAGATCTACCTGTTCAACTTCTTTCTAAGGCCAGACTCGGAAAACATAGCACTTTATGGATTATATATATATCTATATATATATATATATATATATATATATATATATATGTATATATATATATATTTTTTATAATAAAAACTATCGCTCTGAATCCATATATACGTACTTATACAAAAATAAATATAATTACACTTATATGATGTACCTACGTTCGCATACTATGCTGAATATCATCTACCCTCGTAAACTTAAGATATTATTATTTATTATTTTTTTATTTTTTTTTTTTTTTGCTCTATCACAGTCCTCCAATTCGACTGGGTGGTATTATAGTTTTGTGGGGTTCGGTTGCATCCTGCCTCCTTAGGAGTCCATCACTTTTCTTATAGTGTGGCCGTTTCTAGGATCACACTCTTCTGCATGAGACCTGGAGCTTACTTAGCCTCTAGTTTTTTCTAGATTCCTTTCAGGGATCTTGGATCGTGCTAGTGCTCTATGATTTATGGGTACGATTTCCACTGGCATATCCCATATCCTTCTTATTTCTATTTTCAGATCTTGATACTTATCCCATTTTTTTTCCCTCTCTTTCTCTTTCAAACACTGGTGTCCCATGGTATTGCGACATCAATGAGTCCGATACTTTCTTCTTGACTTTGTCAATCACGTCACGTCTGGTCTATTTGCACGTATCACCCTATCCGTTCTGATACCATAAGTCCCAGAGGATCTTTGCCTGATCGTTTTCTATCACTCCCTCAGGTTGGTGCTCGTACCATTATTACTGCAAGGTAGCTGATGTTTCTTGCACAGGCTCCAGTGGAGGGCTTTTGCACTGAATCATGCCTCTTTTTGTACTGGTTCTGTGCAAGTGCCGGGCATTCAACTTGCTATGTGGTTTATGGTTTCATTTTTCGTATGCACTTCCTACATATGGGAGAGTTTATTTCCGTCTATCGTACTTTGAACATATCGGTTCTTAGGGCCTGATCGTGCCGCTGTTATCATTCCTTCAGTTTCCTTCTTTCAGCTCTCCCCTCTGTTTAGCCATTGCCATTGTCATCGCTGGCTAGTTCTTTAGTCTGTCTCATGTATTGTCGTGCATTGGTTTGTTGTGCCAGTCCTCTGTTCTTCTGTCTTTCTCCTGTCTCTGTATATTTCTGGTCTTCGTCTACTTTTATTAGTCCTTCTTCCCATGCACTCTTAGCCACTCGTCTTCACTGGTTTTCAGATATGCCCAGGTGCTCTGTTTCAATGTTAGGACGCAGTCCTCTATACTAGTAGTCCTCTCCCTCCTTTTTCCTTTTCGTGTTTATGTATAGTCTGTCCGTATTTGCTCTTGGGTGTTAGTGCTTTGTGTATTGTCATTTGTTTCCTGGTTTTCTTGATCTATGCGTGCGGAGTTCTGCCTTCGTCCATTCCACTATTCCTGCGCTGTATTATTATTATTATTATTATTATTATTTATTATTTTATTATTATTATTATTATTATTATTATTATTACAGAACAAGCCCACAGGGGTCACTGACTTGAAATTCGAGCTTCCGAAGAATATGGTGTGTCATTTGAGAGATATTATTTTTATATTATTATATTAATGGAGAAACCAATCCACAGTTTATATAAATGTATATATATTTAAAAATTTCAAAACCTTTAAAACCTTTACAAAAAAAAAAAGTTTTACATTTAAATCTATGTACATTTACATAACTGTGAATTGTTGTTTCTTCATTTGAAGACATGTGCTACTATGAGGATTTTTTAATTATATATTATTATTATTATTTAATTATTATTATTATTATATTTTTTTTTTTTTTTTTTTTGCTCTATCACAGTCCTCCAATTCGACTGGGTGGTATTTATAGTGTGGGGTTCCGGGGGGTTGCAATCCTGCCCTCTTAGGAGTCCATCACTTTTCTTACTATGTGTGCCGTTTTCTAGGATCACACTCTCTGCATGAGTCCTGGAAAACACTTCAGCCTCTAGTTTTTCTAGATTCCTTTTCAGGGATCTTGGGATCGTGCCTAGTGCTCCTATGATTATGGGTACGATTTTCCACTGGCATATCCCATATCCTTCTTATTTCTATTTCAGATCTGATACTTTATCCATTTTTTTCCATCTCTTCTCTTCAACTCTGGTTGTCCATGGTATTGCGACATCAATGAGTGATACTTTCTTCTTGACTTGTCAATCAACGTCACGTCTGTCTGTTTGCACGTATCACCCTATCCGTTCTGATACCATAGTCCCCAGAGGATCTTTGCCTGATCGTTTTTCTATCACTCTTCAGGTTGGTGCTCGTACCACTTATTACTGCAAGGTAGCTGGATTGTTTCTGCACAGGCTCCAGTGGAGGGCTTTGCCACTGAATTTTTTTTCATGCCTCTTTTTGTACTGGTTCTGTGCAAGTGCCGGGCATTCACTTGCTATGTGGTTTATGGTTTCATTTTTTCGTATTTGCACTTCCACATATGGGAGAGATGTTATTTCGTCTATCGTACTTTGAACATATCTGGTTCTTAGGGCCTGTTCTTGTGGCCGCTATCATTCCTTCAGTTTCCTTCTTTTAGCTCTTCCCTCTGTAGCCATTGCCAATTGTCATCGCTGGCTAGTTCTTTAGTCTGTCTCCATTGTATTGTCCGTTGCATTGGTTTTTTGTGCCAGTCCTCTGTTCTTTCTGTCTTTCTCCTGTCTCGTATATTTTCCTGGTGTCTTCGTCTACTTTTATTGTCCTTCTTCCCATGCACTCTTTAGTGCTCTGTTTTCGATGTTGACGCAGTCCTCTATACTTAGTAGTCCTCTCCCTCCTTCCTTTCGTGTTATGTATAGTCTGTCCGTATTTGCTCTTGGGTGTAGTGCTTTTGTGTAATTGTCATTTGTTCTGGTTTTCTGATCTATGCTGCGGATTTTCTGCCTTCGTCCATTCCACTATTCCTGCGCTGTATCTGATTACTGGCACTGCCCATGTGTTTATGGCTTTATCATATTTCCGGCGTGAGTTTTGACTTGAGTATCGCCTTGAGTCTCTGCATATATTCTTTCCTGATCGTGTCCTTCATCTCTTGGTGTTTTATATCTCCTCCCCCCCCCTCATTTATTCCAGGTATTTGTATCCTTGTCTCATCTATGTGTTTGATGGGATTGCTCCCATCTGGTAGCTTTATCCCTTCAGTTCTCGTTACCTTTGCCTTTTTTGTATGTTGACTAAGGGCGCATTTTTCTATTCCAAACTCCAATCCTTGATGTCCCCAGATACAATTCCTTACAGTCTGGATTAGGGTATCTATTTTCCTTTGATGCTCTTACCATACAGCTTGATGTCGTCCATGAACATCAGATGGTTTGATTTTGTTGCTCTTTTCTTGAGTTGGTACCCGGCATCCATCTTCTGTAGTACTTTGTCATGGAATCATGGCTACTACGAAGAGTAGTGGGACAGTGAGTCGCCCTGAAGATCCCTCTCCTGATATTAACCTCTGCTAGTCTTATTCCCAGAGCTTGTAAGTATTGTTATTCCAGTTGCGCATGTATTTTTTGAGGAAGCTGATGGTATTTCCTCTGCCCATAGATTTTCAGGCATTCTATTAGCCATGTGTGTGGTATCATGTCGAAGGCTTTCTTATAGTCTATCCATGCCATGCCTAGGTTGGTTTCCGTTCTCCTACTGTTTCTTCATTACCATTTGTCTATCAGGAGCTGGTCTTTTGTGCCCCTACATTCCTTCTGCAGCCTTTCTGTTGGTGGGAGGGATGTTTGTCTCCTCTAGGTAGTTGTATAGCCTTTCACTGCTATACCTGTTAGTAACTTCACATTATTGGTAGGCAGGTGAGAGGCCTGTAGTTAACTGGCTATATTTCCCTTACTCTTGTCTTTTGTACTAAGGATGTTTCTTCCTGTGGTCATCCATTTGGGTGCTTGGTGATTTGAGATACAATGCTGGAGTTGTTCTGCTATTCGTGGGTGTAGGGCCTTGAAGTTTTTGAGCCCAGTAATCCATGGAAACTCATCGGGACCTGGGGCTTTCCAGTTTGCATTTTCTTAGTTGGTGTCTGACTGTGTCTGTCGTGATGTCTGTGAATCTTTGATTTTATTCTCCCGTTTCTTCTCCTTGACTTCCTGGAGCCATGTTATTATTATTATTTATTATTATTATTTTTTTTTTTTTTTTTTATTTTTTTTTTTTTTTTTTTTTTTTTTTTTTTTTTTGCTCTATCACAGTCCTCCATTCGAACTGGGTGGGTGGTATTTATGTGTGGGGCCGGTCCGGGTTGCATCGCTCCTTAGGAGTCCATCACTTTCTTACTATGTGTGCCGTTTCTAGGATCACAACTCTTCTGCATGAGTCCGGAGCTACTTCAGCCTCTAGTTTTTCTAGATGTTCCTTTTCAAGGTGACTTGGGATCGTGCCTAGTGCTCCTATGATTATGGGTACGATTTCCCATGGCATATCCCATATCCTTCTTATTTCTATTTTCAGATCTTGATACTTATCCATTTTTTTTCCCTCTTCTTTCTCTTCAACTCTGGGGTGTCCCATGGTATTGCGACATCAATGAGTGATACTTTCTTCTTGACTTGTCAATCAACGTCGTCTGGTCTGTTTGCACGTATCACCCTATCCGTTCTGATACCATGTCCCGAGGATCTTTGCCTGATCGTTTTCTATCACTCCTTCGGGTTTGGTGTTCGTACCACTTATTACTGCAAGGTAGCTGATTGTTCTTGCACGGCTCCAGTGGAGGGCTTTTGCACTGAATCATGCTCTTTTTGGTTTTTTTACTGGTTCTGTGCAGTGCCGGCATTCACTGCTATGTGGTTTATGGTTTCATTTTTCGTATTGCACTTCCTACATATGGAGAGATGTTATTTCCGTTCTATCGTACTTTGAACATATCTGGTTTCTTAGGGCCTGATCTTGTGCCGCTGTTATCATTCCTTCAGTTTCCTTCTTTAGCTCTCCCCTCTGTAGCCATTGCAATTGTCATCGCTGGCTAGTTTCTTTAGTCTTGTCTCATGTATTGTCCCGTGCATTGGTTTGTTGTTGCCAGTCTCTGTTCTTCTGTCTTTCTCCTGTCTTCTGTATATTTTCTGGGTCTTCGTCTACGTTTATATTGTTTCCTTCTCCCATGCACTCTTTAGCCACTCGTCTTCACTGGTTTGCAGATATTGCCCCAGTGCTCTGTTTTTTCGTATGTTGACGCAGTCCTCTATACTTTGTAGTCCTCTCCTCCCCTTCTTTCGTGTTTATGTATAGTCTGTCCGTATTTGCTCTTGGGATGTAGTGCTTTGTGTATTGTCATTTGTTCTGTTTTCTGATCTATGCTGCGGAGTTCTGCCTTCGTCCCATTCCACTATTATTATTATATTGGGTTATTATTATTATTATTATTATTATTTTATATTATTATTATTATTATTATTATTATTATTATTTAAAAAATCCTCATAGTCAGCACGAGTTTAATTCAATGGAGAAACAAATCCACAGTATGGAAATGTACTATATTTAAATTTAAAAACAGCAAGGATTGCTTTCGGGAACAGAACAGATTCCCGAAAGCTATCCTTGCCTGTTTTTAAATTTAATTATATGTACATAAACTGTGATTTGTTTTCATTATCCTTATTATTTTATTTACAGAACAAGACCACAGGGGCCACTGACTTGAAACTCTAGCGTCAAAAGAATAAGGCGTTCGCTCGGGTAAACAAAAAATCCGAGAGAAACTTTAAAATAACATTTTTCGAGCCATTTCCACCGTTCAGATTTCCATTTATATAGACGTCCAGGGTTCGTGTACTTTTTAATGACTATAATTGTATTCTTAAGGATCCCCCACAGAGTCACCGTCCGTTGTACCAATGGCTTTTTTTTTTTTTTTTTTACCCATTTCCTAACCCATGCCGCCGACGCTGACCCTCTCTCTCCTCTCTCTCTCTAACCCCCCGACACCTCTCTCATTATTATTAATGGGGGGGGGGGGTTTTTTTTTTTTTTTGGGAACTACGCCTAATCCGTAGGCCGAATTTTGTTTTTAACAGGTCTGTAATTATGGGTTCCACGCGTTGCACTTTCAAAGCTATGGTCTGTTTATGC
>NC_061088.1:80766552-80776552 GCF_015104395.2 Macrobrachium nipponense
AAATTTAAGCTCTGTAATGAAGGTTGAAGCATGGATGGATATGATTTATGGTGGGAATACTTCTACTGCTACTGCTACTACTAATACTACTACTACTAATAATAATAATATTAAATAACTACTATTTCATCATCATTATTACTTATGTGATGATAGTTTTCATTAACCTCACTATCATTATCATCACCATATCCCTCATTATCATCCATTATATTAACCCAATGCTCATTTTCAGCTGAATGAGATGCTAACTAGTTTGTGTAATTACCTTCAAATACATAAAATGCAGCATAAAAAAACTGAGTTCGCAAGAGTCTAAGGCGTCTACAGCGAGAGAGAGAGAGAGAGAGAGAGAGAGGGTTATTTTTATTTTAGCTCTCTATTATAATATTCATTTCCCTCTGAGCTCAAGTTTAGAGTAAATTACATAAACACACATTTCTGAAGCAAATATACGGCTTCTTGCTTTTACGTTAACAAACCGCTACCATAAACATGAAGTATAACAGCCCACAATTCTCTCTCTCTCTCTCTCTCTCTCTCTCTCTCTCTCTCTCTCTCTCTCTCTCTCTCGTTTGTTTACAAACCACTGCCATAAATCTAAAACTGATGTTGAATTTTAACAGCCAACACCAATCTCTCTCTCTCTCTCTCTCTCGTACTTCTGCGATGTTCAAGAGCTCAAGCCAGGATAGAGATTTCATCCTTTTAAGGCTGAATTAAAATGGACAGTATCAAAACTCTGTGGATATTATCAAAATTTAATAAACAAGGTATGATCTGACCTCCAGCTTACTCCGGACAGTGCAAGATTTTCCCCTCACACATAAGTTGTAAATATAATATTCCTAACTTATCGCTAATCAAAACATTCTAAAATCTATGGTCAAATAGAGCCTGGTTTCACCAACGAAAATTGAAATAAATACGCTATATTATACTAGAAATAATTGCTCTGTACTGTTTAACATGCACATTATTTAATTTTTTACATTTTCATTCTAATAAATATATCATAAATATCCTATCCTAAAATTCCTGTTTCTTTAACTCAACACGAAACACCTCTTTCCAGAGCTCTTTAGGCTCTTCCATAGACCTTTCCTACAACCACCCCCCAAACAACAACAAAATAGTTTGTAGGCTTAATCCCAGAGTAAGCGATAACAATATGAAACTAAGGTTTACGACAAAATAGCTTTTGAAATATAACAGCAAATTCTAGTTGATCCCAGTTCCTCGTTGGATGAGTGGTGTAAGTGCTTCCCTACCGATTTGGTTGTCGTGAGTTCGATTCCCCTCTCTGCCAACGTGACGCAGAGGAATTTATTTCTGGTGATTAGAATTTCACCTCTCGATACAACGTGGTTCGGATCCCACAATAGGTTGTAGGTCCCGTTGATAGGTAACCAATTGGTTCCTAGCCACGAAGACATATCCAATCCTTCGGTCCAGCCCAAGGAGAGCTGTTCATCAGCTCAGTGGTCTGGTTAAACTAAGATACACTTATCTAGTTGATGATGTATTAAGACGATTATTCATATGACAAACTCCTCAGAAATTCGGCGACGCAAATTAAGACGCAACACGATTAACCTTACAAAATCATCCATTTTCTCGCTTTCTAGAAGTCAGCGAAAAGAAAGGAAAGGGGGAAAGAAAGTCATTAGGAAAATGCCAACCCGAGAAACAAACAAAAGACGAGCGCTTTCTCTCTCACCGACCCCATCATCTATATGGGGTTTGAAACCCTTTGTTGGGGGGTAATGGCGTGGGTAAATAGAGTGTTGGATCTGATTTATTGCTTCTTTTTCAACCACTCAAGAGAAAGAAAAGGAAGAAGACACTCTAACCAGATTACAAGTTAAATTCCACCGGGAAATCAACCTAACACTGAAGAAATCCACTGCCTCAATCGCACACCATTCTCCAAAAACAAAATAAAACGAAGCACAAATAATAAAGGATAAAGATAATAATTTTGGAAAGGGACAAAAAATATGTACGAAATGATTTTTGGGAATTTGATTAACTTCATCGCCAAAGGCTGAAGAAATCCATTGCCTTAATCCCACTACATTCTCAAAAAACAAAATAAAACAAAGCACAAATAATAACGGATAAAGACAATAATTTTGGAAAGGAGACAAAAATATGAAGGAAATGATTTTGGGAATTTGATTAACTTCATCGCTAAAGGCTGAAGAAATCCACTGCCTTAATCCCACTACATTCCTTAAAAATATACTAAAACGAGGCACAAATAATAAAGGATAAAGACAATAAATTTGGAAAGGAGACAGAAACGTAGACGAAATGATTTTGGGAATTTGATTAACTTCATCGCCAAAGGCCCTCCTTACAAGAGTCAAATAGAGACGACGGCACGAAACTTACCGACCTGCCACCATCCACTTAATTATAGAGCTAAGTAAAGCATCCGGTTTGGGCTACTCTAATTAAAGGAGAATGGTTACGAAGAAAAGATCCTCAAATATACTCCGGTGAAGATTCATGACGAGTCATCTGCTCTCGAAGATTGTTTTCGTCACTTATAAAACTGAAAACAAGATTTGAAATCACGCCTCATTCTCTGTTGGTATGGTAATACGAATATTTCATAAGATGCATATTATGCAATATATGTATATATATACATATACATATAATATATATATATATATATAATATATATATATATATATACATATATATACACATATATACATCTATTTATATACTATATATATATATACATATATACATATATTAAATAAATACATACAATCATATATAATATATATCAATATATATATATATATGTATATATATATATATATATATATATATATATATATATATATATATATATATATATATATATATATATACATCGAGCAACAAATGTCCTTTAATATCTAATTCGCTCTACCTCGGAATTAATATGTTTTTCATATATGTTCAACCGACAAATTTCTTATCGACTAAAAAATTCCCCTTCGTTAACGGTTAACATATATGAAAAATGTATTAATTCCGAGGTAGAGCGAAATAGATATTAAAGGACATTTGTAGCTCGATGTATGTATATGAATCACGGTAATGATAGACTCATATATATATATATATATATATATATATATATATATATATATACACATACATATATATATATATATATTTATATATATATATATATATATATATATATATATATATAATATATAAAAAGTATGTATACTCACATAAACACGAAAATAGTTTATAAATCACAGAAAAAAAAAACAAACTAAATAATGTACATAACTATGTAAAGAACTTTATGCGCATTTGTTAACTAGGTAGAAGTATTTGTAATATTATAGGAGTTGGAAGCCTCCACCGATAGGGAAATCAGAACCAGCATTATCGGCGTAGCAGAGGCCGTTTTATTTTGTCACTGCATCGATAGAGCAGCAATTGGAACAGAGTTCGATACCACATTCACTGCATCTTCATAATTTGAAATAGGTAATGTGGAAGACTGGCACATTGAAAGAGCCGAATCTGTATGGAACACGTTGCCCCTCTTCTTGTCACAGAATTTCTCTGCAGAGAACCAGCAATGGAATGAGTTAATTTGAATAAAAAGTGTACTATATATATATATATATATATATATATATATATATATATATATATATATATATGTGTATATATATGTATATATATATAAAATAATGGAATGTTTAAAAACAGACTGACAAATGTATGTATGTCTTATATATATATATATATACTATATATAAATATAAATAAATAAATTATAGATATATATATATATATATATATATATATATATATATATATATATATATATATATATATATATATAGTTTGTCAGTCTGTTTTTAAACGTTCCATTATTATGCGAATTCTCAGACCAGTAGCTTATACTTCAAAACAATCGGACAAACTTTCGCTATAAACTTACTGGAGTCATTCTGCAGAGAGGACAATAATTAGGCAAACTATGCGAAGGCGAAATCTATATAATTTAATATCTTATACCTTACAGTCTTAATACGCATACATCTTAAGCTGGCCAGTCACTATTTTTCTAGATATTAATAAAAATTCATTAACTTGTGTTATGATTACTGATGATTGTTTTTAAAAAGTAAAGAAATAAAAATTACAGTCTGCAATCGATAACACAGCATAGTTAACTTATATCTTACGCTTTTCCAAAATATCTCCTTTGTTTAAATAAATATGTTCAATTAAATGAATAAAAAAACACTTCGTGTAGAACATTGTAGAACAGATTTCGTGTATAACAATTTTTCGTGGATAAACAATTTTTCATGTAGAACAATTTTCTGAAACGCTGAGAGAGAGAGAGAGAGAGAGAGAGAGAGAGAGAGAGAGAGAGAGAGAGAGTTACACGGATTAGGATGTCTCAAGGACTTTATAGTCCATCTGAGGAGCCATCGTGTGCTCACTTATCTCTAGGACCAGGTTTTACTATTCGTTCACAGTGTCCTAATGGCTTTAGAGAGAGAGAGAGAGAGAGAGAGAGAGAGAGAGAGAGAGAAAGTAAAAGATTAAGCCATCCAATTACAGAAAAGCCTTGCTAAATCAAGGAAATAAAATTGACTATAGTCTCGCCATCTAGCAGAAACCCCATCTAATGTTTACCAGAGTCAAGACGAATTAGCTACGTTTCTCACTCACGTGTCCTCAGTCCCCCAGGCCCACACCCCCCCCCCCCAAACCCCCCCCCCAACCCCTGGCCCTTCCGTGTCCCCTAAACAATTAATACCCTTCCAGGAAGGTCAGCAGAGGGTGGTCAAGAGAAATTACTTTCTCACATTGGAAAGTTCAGGGAGAAAGCTCAGTGCTGATTACGAATTGCCTGGATTACCATAAGTCTGTTGTAAGGGATTACGGCTTCCAGTGTAGTGGTAATGGGGATGAATAAACAAGTAAAAAATGCGCCGAAGAGTTTTCCATCCCGTGGTGGCCCATGAAACTCAGCCACAACCCGGTGGTGGCCTATGTCGTTGGTACCTGTAGCGCTGCCAGAAGTACGATTACGGCTAACTTTAACCTCAACTAAAATAAAATCTACTGAGGCTAGAGGGCTGCAATTTGCTATGCTTGATGACTGCAGGGTGGATGAGCAACATACCAATCTCCAACCCTCTAGCCTCAGTAGTTTTTAAGATCTGAGGTCGGACAGAAACAAGGTCGGACGGACAGACAAAACCGTCACAATAGTTTTCTTTTACAGAAAACTAAAAAAAAGAAACAGACCAGGTGTTTTGAAGAGATAGAATAAAACCTTAAGGAGCGCTGTGGAAAAGTGCTTTCTAAAGATACAACTGTGTATCACGGATGGCTACAGAAGTTTTATTTGTAAAACACTGCAAAATTCAAAAGTAATTTCAAAATATGGACGTAAATTAGCGCTTGAACTAGAAACAAAAAGGGAAAAGAAGAGAAATTATAGTGCTGTATATCGTGAGTTGAAAAAACCTAGTATCTACGCTTGAGAATAATAATAAACCATTCCAGCTATTGGACTTATAAGCGATTTAAACCTAAAAATGGTTACTCAAGAAAAATCCAGAACTCTCCCCTTAGAATATCCAGGCGCAGACGCATGAATGATTTGAACTGAAAGTGGACAACAGGTAATATTATAATTAAATTTCAGTAGATGAAACCTATTCACAAGGAACAAGCCCAAGGGGCCATTGAAATCCAAGCTTCAAAAAGGACGTTGGTTTCAACCTCCCACCGCTAAAGACCCCACACTGCAGCAGTAACTGATCATGATACAGATCCAGGCAATTTTCATCGCCCTGGGGGAGACGCGAACCTGCGACATCTGAGTGGCGCTCCACGACACTGACCACTACCCCAGTGGACCAGATAAAAGTATACTAAGAAAAGCAGCGATACACAAGTCTGATTAATGTGGATAGTTAACAATTAAGAAATTTGACAGAAAGATTACAAGTTGAATCAAATGTTTGTGGATATATTCCCACCAAAATATGCAGAGCTGGAGAGAGAGAGAGAGAGAGAGAGAGAGAGAGAGAGAGAGATGATCAAATTTTGGACTACACTAAAAATAATCACTACTAATGCCAATATCGCTTAGTAGGCCTTTCATGAGCTTCCTAATTTGCTTTCTTTTACTTTTATAAAGAAACGGAAAATATTCCATGCCAATCTATTCGAAGTACATTCAATAAAGGAATGAAGGAACGAAATGTGACGAATAATGATAATAACATATATATTATATATATATATATATATATATAATATATATATATATATATATAATATATATATATTATATATCTATATAATATATATATATATATATATATATATATATATTTATATATTTATATATTTCGTGGAAACGATTTGGACTACACTAAAAACAATCGTTACTACTGCCAATGTCGCTTAGGCATTTCATGAACTTCTTAATTTACTTTCTTTTACTTTTATAAAGAAACGGAAAATAGTCCCTGCCCACTCTATTCGAGGTACATTCAATAAAGGCATAAAAGAACGAAATGCGACGAGTAATAATAATAATAATAATATATATAAAATTTATATATTGTGGAAACGATTACATGGCTAAGGTCCACAGCCTGACCGCCATTAGCTCCCAATAATAACCGTGATTTGGTCGACACCTGGGCTTGACTAATTGGTGCTAATGAAGGCCCATCGCGAGACAACCTTGGAAAGAGCATCCCTCCCGTCGGGACACAGGTGAGGAGATCTCGCGAGATAAGACGGAGGGAGGAGGCTGAGCAGGAGGAAGACCATATATTTTTTTTTATGCCTCTTGATTTGACTACCGTAAAACGTGGCTACCGCGGACCACTTTCTACCGGCTATAATGAGTTTATTGGGCAAAATTACTAGCGGGATTCGCGTATGATCGTCGGGCTTCTGTTTGGGTATTTGTTTCGTTTTAAATCAGCCGCCAATAAAACATTCTAAAAGAACGGAAACGCCATCAGGACCAGTTAATTAATGAATGGCCAGTCGTGTAAACAAATGAAGGCATCCAAATGTCCCATAAAGTTAAAATAAAAATTATGAGTCAGATAGTAAATGGTAATTGGGTTAATAAAAATGACTACAAATACAACATTTTGTAGTCCTGTTACTACAAGATAATTCGGGTAAGATGCCTGAGCAAAATTTTTTACAACGTTTCACCAAATTCTGTTTATTCATCGTCCATAACTATTTTTTTAACAAGGATACTCTCTCACGCGTTTATGTTTCCTACTTATTATTATTATTATTATTATTATTATTATTATTATTATTATTATTATTATTATTATTATTATTCAGTAGTTGAACACTGTTTATATGGAAAAAGCCCACCGCAGGGGCCATAGACTTGAAATTCTATCTTCCAAAGAACATAGTGTTCATTAAAAAGAAGTAAGAGGAAGTAAAAGGAAATACAGAAAGAAGAGATCCCACTTATCAAATAAATAAATAAATAAATAAAGTATCAAAATGCATGAATAAGAGTATTAAAGTAGTAATGCATTACATTTTCACCTGAACTTTGTAAGTATTCAAGTTCCTTCGGATTCCCTAAAAATAAAATTAAACGAAATGAAAAATAAAATGAGTGAAATGACCCCTGACCCCAACAGTTGGCTAATTAACGTTATCGTCCCGTAATGCCAAACGTCATTAGAGAGCCGTGACGTCATGCATGACCGTATCTAAAGTACGTCACGCGCCGTTGCTATAACGTGCTGCTGTCCTTCTATTTTTAGTCATGAAACTTATTTGCAGCGGTATTTAATATTCTACAAATTCAATTTTTGTAGTTATTATACATTATATATATAACACACATACATACATACATACACACATACATACATACATATATATATATATATATATATATATATATATATATATATATATATATATACATACATATATACATACATAAATATCAAAGCACACAATGTAGAGTACTTGTGTTCTTTAATGAAATGAAAATAATATTCATTACTCCAGCTCGAAGCCACACACAATACAATGCAAAATTACGTGTGACACCTACATAAAAATATAGTATACAGTTACATTGAAACACTAGGCTACTGATAAAAGAAATAATGCTAACACTAAATAAATAAACAATTAATTAAATAAATAACGAGATAGAAAGAGAGAGAGAGAGAGAGAGAGAGAGAGAGAGAGAGAGAGGAGTACTTCATCGAGGTCCTACCTTTCATACCTATGATGGTATGCATTCGGCTAACAGCTGAGAGAGAGAGAGAGAGAGAGAGAGAGAGAGAGAGAGCCGGATGAGAGGCTGTGGATGAGTGGACACAGTAGAAAGAAGCGGGAACTGAGATAAGTATCATGCGGTACCCCACCTAACGCGGGAATTTCTAAAGGCCCGAACTCTTTCTTCGCTCTCAGTTGCTGTTGTTGTTTTCGGCACAACCACAGCCAGTTGAAGTTGTGGTTATTCGCAAGGATTAATAAGCATGGACAAATATAATAAAAACTTCGAAACGGGGAGGTTTCACTATACAATGATCCGGAGAAAAGTCTCTCTCTCTCCCTCACGCAACACACTAATCGTAATTATCACTTGCAGTTAATTTTATGTATCCATGTCCTTTTTTTTTAGAAAAAGTTTTTCTAACCATTATTGTCGGGGTCTGTGATAGAGAGAGAGAGAGAGAGAGAGAGAGAGAGGAGAGAGAGAGAGAGAGGAGTGTGCACCGGGAAGCACAGGAAAATGATAGACCGCTATAAAACGCTATAGAAACAAATGAAAATAAAAAAAAACTGGTCTTTACATTCCAACACGAAATAGCAAACAAGTGAGATGAAAAGACAGTCTCTTTGTAAACATTCTATGACGAAGTGACGAAGTCTGAATGAAAGGGTTGCAAGCCAAGTCAGCAAGAACGCTCGGTATCTGAAACATGTCATACAGAACACCCAGAACAATAACTTTTGGAGATGACACTGAATTCGTAAAAAGAAATTACTCTCCGATTATTCGAAATCACATGTGATAAATATCTAGGGCACGGTATCACATATGTACCAATAAAAATGAATGTTCAAGATATAACTGACTTTGATATATAAAAAATTTCTCTCGCTTATTTGTGACCAAAGTTTTAATAAGCAACATGCAATGTATTGCATGGATAACATTCACCTACGACAGCAACTACCCGAAGTGAAGCTGATATTGTTAAATAAGACTTTTCATCGATTCCATAATACTTAAACCGTAATTAACAAAGAAATATTAATGTACTGTAAACATGTTATGAGCGATTCTGATAACGTCCTGTCCACGAAAGTTTATGAATCCAAAAGGTTACCCTTCCACGTAAGCTTACTCATCTGATAACGTCCCAATCACGAAAGCTTACGAATGTGATAACATCCCCATCATGAACGCTTTCGAATCTGTAAGCAAAGCTTCTTCGAAAGCTTACAGATCCGATACCATCCCCTCCACGAAAGCTTAAGGATCCGATACCATCCCCTCCACGAAATCTTAAGGATCTGATACCATCCCCTCCACGAAAGTTTAAGGATCCGATACCACCCCCTCCACGAAAGCTTACGGATCCGATACCATCCCTTCCACGAAAGCTTACTACAGATCCGAACGGCGTGGCATTACATCCTCATTCCCTTCGGACGAAAACACCAAAGACGACCGAAGCCGATATACGGACACATCTTCCCGGAGAGAGAGTGGCCTTTCCCACACAATAAACAGGCCACTTCCTTGTTTGCTTAGCTGGCGACAAGTTGTGTAAACAAACATTCGAGGAATTTAGAAAATGGCGATTGTTTTGGCCGTTTGCTTAAAGGTACCAGAGCTGTTTGCTGACGTAATCTGGAAGCTGGGCAAACCACTACAATGGTTATTAGGAATTCTTCTGAGCAAAATCAGTAC
>NC_061088.1:80781552-80806552 GCF_015104395.2 Macrobrachium nipponense
GCAAATGAAAGCCTCCATTCCCCATCACCAATGCTGGAGATATAAACGTGAGAGACGGAGAGGGGAGTTAAATACGGCTTGTTTAAATTTTCTGGCCAAGAGGCTTTCAACACTGGAACCAGGTCAATACCAATTAACAAAAGAGGGTACTGTAATCCTTGCCATGACAGCGAGATGCCGACTCCAACTTGGGTTCTAGTTACACCGGGTGGCACCAAGCTGAGGCGGCTGTCTGAGAAGACGTGACCTTCCAGAGATACAGCTACAGCTCTAAAAAACTCATCCTTCCAGTTGGACTTTTGTAGCAATGCTTTCACCGTTTGATCTTGAGAAGAAACTTTCAAGTATTTTGAGTGACCTTTAAGAAGAGCTTCCTTTTTCTCTTTAATATCAACCACATGCAAAGTCAGATTTTCTTCCATGTCCACACAAAAATTAAAATCAAACTCATCTGGAGCATGAAGACGTGTCTTATCAGCAGCACTACCGAGTAATTCTAAATTTCCAGTAAAAAGAGGGTTCACCTGAGAAATTTTGTCTTTTACCTTCTCCAGCTCGGCAGTTACCACGGCTTTAACCTCCGCTGCCTCGCCCTCGCTGAAATTCACACACAAATGCTGACTTTGCTGAACTATGTAAGATAGTGGCATCTGGTCCAGCTTCTTTTCCTCTGCTTCAGCTGGGTCACTGCACGTGAACACATCATCGCCCACTTCCAGAAATTCCTCTAGGACCCCATATTGATCAAGCAGCACAAAAAAGTTATTTCTGACGGATTTAGGAGTGTTGTTGGATAAATTTCCTGAATCAGGGTTTTTCATAAACTTGATTAGCTGCTTATATGCCGTTTCATGCCCAAACATAGCAGCAAGATGAGCAGGTGTGTGTAGGAAGTGGTCTTTGACGTCTACGTTGGCACCCCTGGTTTTGAGTAAGGTGCACAAATCGGAATGTCCAAAAGCAGCTGCCTGATGGAGTGCTGTTGTACCCATGAGTTTTTCCACCTGGAGATTCACATCTAGCTGAGTAACTTCTAGTGAAAGATGAATTAATTGCGAAAGTCCCTGTTGTGATGCTAGCAGCAAAGTCTCTGCCATCAAGTCTTCAGTGACATGAATACTTGCCCTGTCTTGACCATTCTGTACATAAATGTTGAAGAGGCTCGAGTGTAATTCTTGAATTCTATTAAACTTGTCCTTTGTGGTCTGGTCTTTTGCTTTTTCAAGTTCATCTTCAATATCCCTTGCTTCTCTATCAAACACCTCCTGAAATAAAGAATAAATAGAGTTCCTTATGCAACTGTAACAGAGTTTTAGAGTTCCTTATGCAACAGTAACAGAGTTTTTGCAGTTTCTAAGTATATCAGACATTCTATTAAGTGAACTTCAGTTCTACAACATGGATCTTACCTTTTCCAGCTCTCTCATGTAATATATCGATAGAAAATCCCTAGGGTAATGTCCTTTGCTGTCAGGAATGTAAAGACACGCGCTTCCTTTAGCAAGCTGACGAACAATACCCCAGTGATGGCATGTTATTGCCATCGAGAATGGAGACATTCCACTACAAGCATCTACAGCAAAAGGAATGCCTCCTGCTTGGTGAAGAAAGCCTACAGTTAGACTACAGTTTGATTGGACAGCCTGAACCATAAGGTGGGTCAGATAGTCAGATGAATGTGTAGAAACACGACTCTGTTCAGCAATGCCATTGCAGAGGGAAGCCTTCTGTAAAAATTCAGATTTTCCAGTATCATCATCAGGCCATCGAGCTATCCAAGGAGTGTCACTTTTGACTTTATCCATTATATGGTTCATTCCAGCTCGCAATTCAGTTTTGCTCTCGTCTACCCTGCTCAGCTCCTCTTCAAGCACATGAGCCACTGTCTGAAAAGAGTATAGCAGATATAAAGAATATTACCATAATTAATATATAAAAAAATTACATATTTATATCATATAAATTATATTACCATTGTCATACGAAACGCACGCACATATATGCTGTACTATATCTTAATTTTTTGCATTGTCAATACATTTCCCAAAGTGTTACAAGGCTTTCTAGATACCTTGTCTATATATGTATTTCTTTTCACTATTAAGCAATTTTCCCCTAACAGGGGAAGTAGACTGAGATGGTATGGATATATAAAGAGACGAGATGAAGACCATCCGATAAGGAAGATGATGGAGATGAGATTACCAGGTGGGAGAAGGTTGGGTAGACCAAAATTGCGATGGATTGACTGTGTGAGGAGAGAAATGAGGGTGATGGGATTGAGCGAGGAGGATGCACTGGACCAAGGGAGATGGAAGAATGTGTTGAAGAACCATTACAGCGACCCAAAATAGGGACAAGCTTGTAGAAGAAGAAGAAGAAGAAGAAGAAGAAGAGGGAGTGTCTCCAAAGAACAAGCAACACAATAGTCCAAGCTATGTTTATGCTTGGCTGAGCCTGTGTTAGGAAAGAGAAGATGGAAGAGCAGGTTGATGGATGTGATGAGAGGAGGAGGGGCTGGAAGTATATATAATAATTTTTTGGTTGAGGCCCAAGTTCGGATAGGAATAAGTTGAAGAAATGGAGAAAAATGGTTGTAGATATAAATAAAACAAGGGAGTTGGATAAGAAAGAGGTGAGACGAATTCGTGTGGCAAAAAACATGAAAACTGTGTTATGTACAAATGTAAGGAGTGGGTGAGTCTATCAAATTCCACGATGGCGTCATAGGACAGCAAAGAGTATTTTGTGGGTATGGGAGGCTAGGTGGATTGAATAAAAACAGTGGTGAGATCGGGGAAAAAAGAAGGTTTAGTAAAGTAAAAATCTACATTTTTTGAGATGCAGTTTCCTATGAGATCATGTAGAAGCATGCTGGAAAATGGATAGGCTAGATAAGGGAAGTTAAAAGATTGAACAAGAAACCTTTAGTGAAAATGAAATTAAATTTGTTCCACAAGGAAACAAATGCCAAGAAAAAGATTAATGAACAAAAGGATCTGATAATAATGAATGGAGAGATGTCTATCGTGAATGCAGTCCTGGGTCAATGGAATGAGTATTTTGAAGTTATGTTGAATGTGGAGAATAGAGGAGGGGAGGGGGGGGGGGAGAGCTGAATGGCAAAGAACGGAAAGGGTTATTGTAAGGTTAAGAAAGCTTGCATAAGCGACTCTTGATGATGTACGAAAGGGAATTAAGAGAATGGGGTATGGTGAAGGAATTATAAGATGCTGGTTGGGGCGTTGTTTGCACAGGTGAAGTGAAGAAGATTGAAGGGGAAGGCTGCAAGAGAAAGATTGGGGAGACATTTGTTTGGTCTGAGGAAACTGAAGCGGGGATCCATGAATGACTTGTTGAGCCATCTCCAATTTATGCAAGTGAAGTTTGGGTGCTATATGCAAACGCAAGAAAACGTCTGAAGCTCTTGAGAAAGACACACGTATGAGAGAGAGGAACCGAACTGAAAATCTCAAACCTTTCTACTTCGTTCTGAACATGACGGAAGCAACCTACTCTGGTAATGATCATCCGGGTGTAAGTGGAGATTTGCGGCGAGATCCATGCGATCTGCAGCAAGTTCAGTCCCTGGAAGACGGTCGTGATCGGCGCCCCGGCCGCTAGGAGCAGCGAGAGGATCCTTCTTCGGTTGGCGGTTATGGCCACACAAGGGCGTGATGGGAATGCTGGCCAAAGGGCTCGACTGGCGCTCCACTCGATAGCAAGGCAGATGCCTTTTTGACTCCGTCTCCTTGGCCGATCAATTCCAGCAGTTCCTGGTAAAGTGATTCTTTTTCTTCTTTTGTCTGGAAATTAATTAATTTCATTTATTTATTTATATAGCCATTTTTATTTATTTATTTATTATTATTTTTTTGAGAAAATGTAATAGTCTGAATTTCACGACTTTTCAATTACATCCAAAACATTCATCAGATAGCATTTGAAAAATTGGAAACTAATAGATCGTTCTTTCAGAATGCTAACACTGTGTAACAATGTGAATTCGCATTTTTAACAATTCCAATTCAATACAGACTCATTAAGGGCACTTCGTGAAGTGGCTGAAAGATAATGGGAAATCGAACAAATAACTCTCCGTTAATATCACAGAGCATCATCACCCGGAAACTCCAGCTACCTGCGGATGGCTGAGGAAACTCTCGATGTATTCGGCCAGATGATAGAATCCGCGTCCCCTCGCCACGTCCGCTGCCGTACGATTTTTCCGATCGACGACCCCTGCGTAGATGACGCATCTTTCCAAGAGGAGCTGCAACATGTCCCTGTTGCCCTTCTCGGCTGCCATGTGAAGGACGGTGTATCCCCTTTTGTCCTGGTAGTAGGAATCGACCTGGCTGGGATGGTTGTACTGCAGCATGGGCAGCGTGTCATTATGTCCGCTAGTAGCCCAGTCAAGAATCCACTCCTCTACTGCGTAGCTCTGTTCAGACTAGAATTGGAATCCCACAGATGTTGAGGTTAATGAGAATTTTATATATTTCATATATATATATATATGTATGTATGTATGTATGTATGTATGTATGTATGTATGTATGTATGTATGTATGTATGTATGTATATGTATACATAATATGTTATGGCACTGGCAGGAAACATAGGATGAAATAATAAAATCCTGAATTACTAACAGCACTAACCTTTTGAGGAGGAGTTAGAATAGTTTTTTCAATCTGCCCAGCCTTTTTGATGAAGAACCAGTAGACTTCGCTTATTCCCCGTTCATCAGCGAGGTCGCAGGCGGTGCGCCCTTCGTTATCCACGGCGTACATGTCAAATTTTAGTTCCAGGAGCCTTTTGACAGCATCCAGGGATCCGCTCATGCTGGCGATGTGCAGAGGAGTACAGCCGTGCACTGTCCGCAGGTTCGGATCAGCTCCAGCATCCACCAGGAGATCGATGATGCAGACTTTGTTAACGACGGCAGCCACATGCAGAGGGGTGTAGCCATAATCATCTTGGAGGCTGACATTCACTCCTTTTTGCCTCAGCAGGAATGACACCGACTCCTCGTCCGACTTCATGGTGCAGGTATGGAGAACAGAATTCCCTGTCAAAGTACAAATCTCCTCAGGGTTCTGCAAGTCAATAGTTGTTTGTACTTTGCAAACACGCACATTGTTGGGTTACTCGCTATATATTTTGCTAAGCTGGCGGGAATACTTATGTCAGTGTTAGTGCCACTGAAGTCATCATTAACCTTATAACGGTTATCAACCCAAGTGCCATTGTCTTAAGCCCTAGGCTGAACCACTGACCCATGCCTATGTCTCAAGCAGTTTGCGTTTGAGTTTCCTTGTCTGAGTTTAGAGCACAAGATAGACATACAGAAATCATCAAGACTCGGTATAGTAGATTCACATCAGCCGTGCATTTGATGTCTAGGCCAGTCCCTTATGACGCTCTTGATTGGCTGTTGATAAGCCAAATCTAAATCTCTCTCAAGAGTTCACATGGGTAGGATCTATGTTCCACCTCTCCGGAGAGATACGTCTTTCTAAGGAATCCCTCAGGAGAGGTGGAACATACATCCTGCCTATGTGAACTCTCGAGGTAGACTGAGAGTTACCAGCCCTGTGCTTGGTTTATCAACAGCCTATCAGGAGCGTCATAAGAGTCTGGCCTAGACATCAAATGCACGGCTGATGTGAATCTACTTTAGTCATTTTGCGCAACAAAACTGCAGCATGCCCATTATGTGTCTCAAAATGAATTTGCAACCAAGAACGATGCCTAGAAATTTGAACAATTTTTTTTTATTGTTAAAGAAACACTGTCAATGAAAAGATCTTTGTTGGGGGAGTCTACTGTTTTAAACGTACTTACAATTACACTTTATTTCTGTTAGGGTTCAAATTCATCCGTAATAATTTGCACCCAGAACTAATTTTAGCTAAAACTCCTTCGCGAGATTCAGCAACCTCATGGCATCAGTGCATATATAGGGAAACATCATCTGCATCAGCAACAATCTTGATTTCATGGCGAAAGCATACTATAGCTAAAGATAAAAAATACATTTATAATAGCAATGTTTTCACAAAATCCTTATTGGCTTTTTAGTTTACTTACGCATTTCCTTTTCCGATGCAGTGGCGTTGACATCAGCTCCAGCCTTTACAAGCTCTCTAAGGACTTTCCCATGGCCTTCCCTGGCTGCATGGATGAGCGGGGTAAGGCCCAAGCTGTCTCTGGCATTTGCATCAACACCGGCAGACACCAATGGAGCCACTAAGTGGTGATGGCCTAAATAGGCCGCTAAGCCTAGCAATGGGAGTTTAGCACCTTCATTGGCCACTGTCAACACTTGCAGATCGACGTCCATCTTGAGAATTTTTTCAACTTGCTCGGAGTCACCCTCTAGAACTCCAGCCACCAGGATCTAGGCAATGACAACCAGAAATCAAAATGACAGTTTTTGACATCAATCAATCAACACAGTCGTGAATGAACTCGCATTGAGCAGAATGAAGGATTCCGGAGCAACATGCCATGAGCATGTGCGGTTGTGCGCACACATATTATATATTATATATATATATATATATATATATATATATATATATATATATATATATATATATATATACACACACACATACTATACATACATACATTTAGCCAAGGCCACAGGAAAAATAAAAGGAGTACTGAGCGCTTTCGTGTCATTTCAACACATTTTCGAGGTTTAATGCTAAAACACAGAAAACATCTAACAAAGTAAACATGAAAGCTGAGAAAAATCGAAACAAGTATTCAAAGCCGGTTAAAACCAGTACAGCATGTATAGAACAGCTCAACAGGTGATTAAAAAGAAACTACCTTACAACAATTAACAACAAATGGATCGTTAACAACAAATGGATCTAGTTTGTATATACCCTGGCTTACATTCATTAAGTCACCGTGATACTTAAAAGTAGATTCAATAATATTTCTACGAGTCATATTATTACAATATAAAACAACTTTTGTCCCCTCCCAATGCATCATGCGATTAAAATTATTAATGTGTAAAAAAAAGCATTCAACATTTGTCCCGTTCTCACACTATATTTATGTTGTTTAATTCGGGTGTCCAGTCCCTTCCTAAATTACCCGATATAAAAACACTAGCAGTTCATGCAAGGATCCCCGCAAATGCAGCCCTAAGGAACTTTGGGAGAATTCCTTATTAGTATGTTTTTAATGTATTTGAAAATTTAAAAACAAAATTAATATTAAAATTCTTGCAAAAACTTGGAATCCTCCGTAAGAGATCATTATACAGTAAAACAAGCATTATTAAAAGCTATTCTCGTAGTTACAGAATAAAAAGTATTTTTTTTTTTTTGCTTTTTGTAAAGAACATTCAACAAAATATTTAGGGTATTTTAATTTTTCCGATATGTTAAAAATATGATCAAACTCTTCCTGAAGAAATTCTGGGCTGCAGACACGTAGGGCTAATAAAAACATGGAGGAAAAAGTAGCCCTCTTGACTTGATTGCTATGGTTAGAATAATAGCGAATGTATGAATTTACATTTGCAGGTTTCCTATACACTGAGTATTTGAAGCCATTTAAAATATTGTGAACATTTACATCTAAAAATGAAAGACAACCATCACGTTCTTCTTCATAAGTGAAATTAATGGAAGATACCAAATTTCTCAGTTTGAAAAGAAATGCATTTACATTTTCGGTTAGAGGCCATATGCAAAAAATATCATCTACATATCTAAACCCCAGAACACCATAAGGTAATATATTAGGTAAAAATCTTGTTTAAAAAAATTCCATGTATAAATTACTTCAAACACGCGAAAGACGATTTCCCATTGCCATACCTAATTTCTATGTATAAACTTTGTCGTGAAAAGTAAAAACCGAATCACAAATGCAGATTTAAACCAGTTCTAAAATGTCATGAGTGGACAAAGGTAAATCATAATTATCTAAAAATTCAACTAAATATTCAAGCAAGTCGTTTATAGGTACTTTTGTATATATTTTCTTCATTAAATTCCTTGTGAAGGTTCTCGATGAACCAGGGGGGCCAATCTTTTACATTCAGTCGTAACGAAACTTATCGCGTCATTGTCCCCTTCAAACCTAAAATTAGGCAGAAGTAGCAGGAGTCAGTCACCTCAAATTCTGTGTGTGTGTGCGTGTGTGACCTCAAATTCTGTGTGTGCGCGTGTGTGTGTGACCTCAAATTCTGGATGTGTGTGTGTGCGTGACCTCAGTTTCTGGGTGTGTGTGTGTGTGTATGTGTGTGCGTTTTTGTGAGTGTGTGTGTGTATGTTGTGTGAGTGCAATGTCAGAATTACTTTAAAGGCGCGTGAAGAAACAACGAAAACATATTTCAGGTTTGAATATATCCTATTCGTATCAGTGAACGTCCGTGTGAGTGATATAATCATACACACACGAGCCCTAACAACGACATTTACTCGTCATGCCGTCGGGTTAAGACATTTGGGGAAATACCCAAATACCCCTGGTCTCCCCCCCCCTCACCCCCCCAGGTCCTTTGTCTGGAAGGTAAGGACCCGCCCGACCCAGACGCCTTGGTGTTCCTTCGTTGTTGCTATTAGCAGCGACTCTCTCCTATCGTTTGCTTTACCTGTCCCTCTTCCGTTGCTAGTGGAAGGGAATGGAATATGGAATTTAGGCCAGAGGACCAGCGCTGGGACCTGCGAGGTTATTCAGCGCTGAAAGGGAAATTGATAGTATTGTTTGTTTGTTTGTTTGTATGGTATTTTTACGTTGCATGGAACCAGTGGCTATTCAGCAACGGGACCAACGGGTTTACGTAACTTCCGAACCACGTCGAGAGTGAACTCCTATCCCCAGAAATACACATCTCTAACCCCACAGTGGAATGCCTGAGAATCAGACTCGAGGTGGCAGGCCAAGACCATACCGATCACGCCACTGAGGCGCTGAAATTGGTAGTAGAAAGGTTAGAAAGTTGTAACAGGAGGAAAACCTCAAAGCAGTTGCACTATGAAACAATTGTTAGGAGAGGGTGGATAGCAAGACGGAAGAAAGGGAATATGAAAGGAATTACGGTAAAAGGAATGAAAGAGGTTGCGGCTATAAGCCGAAGTGACGTTGAGAAGAACCTTAAGTATTGCCTACTGCACTAACCCCCACCCACTCTCCAACAACCCCGGCAGTCAGTTGCTATGATACTGGTAAATGAAATTGTGCTCAATAGTAAATTCAGTTCTTTATTTACATCGAGTAATTTGTAGTCAGTGCATTTTCATGCCTGTACCATCACGCTATTGCAGTAAAAAGTTCCACATTTCAGGTAATGATCTTAATTTAAATATTTAGCCAGTAATGTCCCGATGCAATAATTTACTACTCCTTTGTCCTTTTGATAATGACAGAGACACAATAATTCTCTTTCCAGTGAGCTATTGAAAGCTCCAGGGCATTATTGGCTCTGTCATTATAAAAAAAAACCCCAGTAGAATTATACGTGACTTCATTAAATAAGCGAATACGACAGGAAAATGATAGTCAGAAATCCAAGCGCTTTGCATAGACATAAAATTCAGATAGCATGCATCTACACGCAAAATGGAAGGTTGCTAACAATTAGACTGAATTATTTCTCGTATAGTGAAACTAAAAATCGCTTAGCAGGTTCGGGAATAATATGTTACTGCTCCTCTAGTCCTTCTAATGGGCTGCTTTTGAATAGAGCTAGACAAGCTTACTAAACATCAATGAAATCTTGCCGTAATCCAGCAGTGACGAAAACAAAAGTGAGCAGCATTAATGGCTCCAAATCACTGGAACGAAGTGTCGAAGACATCAATTTTCTGGAAATACCTGTTGAATTACTTCACTGATCTATCTTTGTATATATACACATACATACATACATACACACACACACACACACACACATATATATATATATATATATATATATATATATATATATATATATTATATATATATACATGTAACGTCATACACGTAATTTTTCATATGTATTCTCAAGTTTGAAGCCATAAATATCGATTCGCATAGAATTCACTGTATCTTGGGGATAACTTACATACGAGGGGAACGTGTGTGTGTGTGTGTATGTGTGTGTGTATACATACATACATATATAGACCCACACTTCTCTCAACGTACCATTCCCAAAGGCAATTAAAACTCGAGATGTATTTACGGCCTATCTTCCAGATGAGAGAGAGAGAGAGAGAGAGAGAGAGAGAGAGAGAGAGAGCGAGAGAGAGAGAGAGAGAGAAAGTAATTATATGCGCTTAACTTTGGCGGCGTATTTATCTCCTGTCTTTGCCTCGAAAGGAAAAACAGAGATAAAAGTGGTGACAATGAAGAGAAAAATAAGATAACGCCGTCTGTTAGTTCAAGGTCAAATTACAATTGTAAGTCACACTAACCTGTGTCGCGTCTCCAAGGGAATGATCACCCATGGTCTTGGAGCATGAATCACGTGTCAGCCACAGAATTAATAATGACTCCTTCATGAAAACATAAGAGCTTTTACCTGGGGTGGGGCCGGGGGTATGAGTCACACCTGTATGTATGGAGGTTCGGCGAGAGAGAGAGAGAGAGAGAGAGAGGTGGGGGGGAAGGGAGAGAGAGAGAAAACAATCAAAATAAAGGACCAGCTGCAGCAGGCAACGAATAGCAACTATACATTAATAACAGGAAATGTAAACTTGAAAAGCGTATGAGTCACAACCGAGTTGTATTAGCAGTTCGTATTATATTGTGAATAATGTCAATGCTTATTCTTCGAACACACAACCAATGTTCAAAATCTATGCTAACAACACACACCTCTTTCTTCACAGACGATCTGCTTTGTGAAAACACAATATAACAACAGCAGTAACTAAATGTACCAACGATTCTTTACTGTACTGTCTTATCTGCGGATGTGAATAGAAGCTCTGGTAGACGCTTCCTATCACCACTGATATACAAGCGTCCTTCGTCATTCTGTATAGCAGAAGCCACTCCTATACAGAGTACCGTCAGTTTATTCGATGCGTCAATAATTTCAGTGTGACGCCAGATATCTATACAATCACCAAAGACGTTTTCATTGATGGTTTAAACGTCATTTCAATTTCAGTCTTTAGTTCTCGAAAACTGTAACTCATTAGATTATCTTTTCTGTAAAAGAACTCGCATAACATTAATTATATTTTCAAAGCTCACTCTCCAAGGTCTTGCGTCCTTATCCAAATCTCGGTCTTTGATTTTCGAAAACGGTAACCAGTGGATTATGTTTCTTTCTTCAAACACCACACACTGCATAGCATTAATCGCAGACTGACATCTCTTCTTTCTCTCTGTGTTTCCATTTTCCTCCTCTTATACCTTCCTAACGAACACCATACTATTCTTTGGAAGCTTCAAGAATATCAAGTCAATGGCCCCTTTGGTGGACTTGTTGCGTATGAAATGGATTCATCTTCTGGATAATAATAATAATAGTAATAATCACACACGATCCACCTTACGTCCTTATCCAAATATCTCGCTGAAATAGCACCGAGACACGAAACAGAATCGATGATCGACGCTGGAGCTGCATGGATGCTGAAAAACCATTCATTACTCCTCACGAAAGCAGGACAGAGGGTAAAATCAATAGGGAACTAGTTCCCAGCAACAGCCTCACTGAACCACCGACTGACTGACTGACCAAGTTCAGCACCTTGCGTCACTGCACGCAAGCGAGGAGTAGGAGTAACACCACTCCCGAGCGAGAGAACTCTCCGTTCGGCAACAACACCTAACGGAGTCGGAGTGTGCATCTTTAAGGAGGGGTAGGGCAGGGTAAAGGGGTAGGGGGAATGATTTTGGGGGAATGTGGGAAGAACCCGGGGAATTTCCTGCCTCTCCCGTATTAGTGGACTGCCTGCATGAACTCACAAAGGTTCCAAAGCAGGACCCACCGAGGATCATCAACGTGGCATTAGAAGTGTACTACTACGGAAATCCTATTTCTTATCGAAAGGACTTTGCACTGATGTCCTGTCAAAATCCTGACTAGTGATAGAATGGCCATTTCTTTCTCATTACTGAATGGATTGACTTCAAATTTTGAAACGTGTTTAATGTAATTGGATTTTATAAATATAATATATATATATATATATATATATATATATATATATATATATAATATATATATATATATACATGAATAACTTGATCACGAAGTATATAAAACGTGATGCTATGTATAAATAAAGGTTTTTTGCCACGAAGGAAAAATATGAAAAGCGAGATAGCTATCTCGCTTTTCATATTTTTCCTTAGTGGCAAAAACCTTTATTTATACATATACATACATACATACACACTAGTTCAAAATAAAAAGAATGTAATAGTGAAATATGTCCCGAACATGTTATGTCATGACATAACATGACAGTCATCATTTCAGCATATCAGGCTTGTCAGTTTCATACAAATGTCCTTATGTCTACTTGATTTCCAAATTTATACTCAATCCATCCAGTATTAACCAAGATATGCACGTTACAGCCACGGCCAAGAAACCGTGGGGACATAGGTGATATGAACATATGCACCGTCTAAGACACAATAATATGAAACCATCAGTAAAAAACTCTCTCTCTCTCTCTCTCTCTCTCTATCGCTTGTTCGGGGATTAATGCCATATATAATGAGTCACTCTTTTATGACTCAGATGTCTGAAGACACCTCTCTCTCTCTCTCTCTCTCTCTCTCTCTCTCTCTCTCTCTCTCCTTCTCTCGACTTGGTAGAAAAACTTGTATGGATGTACAGGCCTGTATAATGTGTTTTTGTATATACACAGATATGCGAACATATAAAATACACAGACATGACCCACATTAGATGCAGAAGTTGAATGGAAGTCAACGTTGTACTAACCAATGCTTTATGCGATTATCGACCATTTACCCTGACTACTCATTTGTGATATATAAGCGATAAGTTCATTTGCTGTTTGCATGGGTGTTTTTACGTTGCATGGAACCAGTGGTTATGCAGCAACGGGACCAACGGATTTACGTGACTTCGGAACCACGTCGAGAGTGAACTTCTATTACCAGAAATACACATCTCTCACACATCAATGGAATGGCCGAGAATCGAACTCGCGGCCACCGATGTGGCACCCCAAGACTATACCGACCACGCCATGAGGCGCGAGAGAAGTAAAGACCGTAATCGTTTCGCTAGCATGTACTGTCACTGGCTGTTTGCAGTTTTTATAAGGGTATATTTACATAAAATCGGCGGGAACACCTATAGGAGTCAGCAGCACGTATTACACTCGGAGAAATATAGCTGAGAAGACTGACGTTGTACCGCAGTTGATTGATTTGTTAGTTCTTACTGGCGTCGCAATGACGAGGTTATTGACGCCGTTGTACTGCCGTATATTCAAAGTTGTAAAATGCAGTATATTCAAAGTTGTAAAATGCCGTATATTCAAAGTTGTAAAATGCTGTATATTCAAAGTTGTAAAATGCAGTATATTCAAAGTTGTAAAATGCAGTATAATCAAAGTTATAAAATGCTGTATATTCAAAGTTGTAAAATGCAATATATTCAAAGTTGTAAAAAAAAATCAGAGTAATAACTACCCCTCGTGCTACCTATGGAGAATAATTCTTCCACAGTAATAAAACAATGGATGTACGTAGATTAACGAGACGTCGTCTTTGGCTGCAAAAGAAAAAAAACACACATACACATTTAACGATAATAACAGAACAAGCTCACGCAATGATTAACGGCGTCCAGGACGAACAGACGATTTCCAACATATCAAGGTATTTGGATTATCTTGACGACCTCCCTTTAAAAAATCCTATTCTTTCGCCAAAACACAACGTAAGCAAACTACCTTTTTCTATCGCAATACCAATGAGATGTCTGTCGAGCTATGAAAGAATTTCGTTTGATATATAAACCTAAACAGACATCTTAAGTATATGTATATATAAAAATACCGTTAGGCGACATCATGATTTGTAATATAGCCTGTATATTACTTTTGCCTTAAACTTTACCTATGCACTTACCTACATGCATTCCTGTACCTACAGGTATACTTAAGCGTGCAAAAGAGCCTACTGCACACAGATCTCAAGTCCAATTGCCTACGTCAACAAAACCTTACTTGCAAGTTGTAGATTTATCTAAAAGAGAGGTGTAGGTGTTCTTAATTACAATCTTAAGTGCAAGTTGCAGATTTATGCCTTACGGAGGCGGTGTTCTGAACGACAACGAGCACTTCAATAATTAATTGATCATTTTGCGTCTGAAGGATAAACTGAAACGAGCCACTTCACTGCAGTCTCTGCCTCGTTCCAAGACCTGACGTCGTCTTTCTGTGCACAGAAAATCAAATGTCGTGAGGGGGATTCACTCTGAACAGGCCAAAAAATCTTCAGGAACTTTGGTCAGTTTGAGGAAATTTAGGCTATTAAACCCAGCTCTAGGGCACATCCGGCCATTCCGAGCTTAAGACAGTGAAGGGAGTGAGTTAGAGTGGTTGGACAGCAGGATAAAGAGATCCTGATAACATAGGAGATAAAGTACAAAAAAAAAAAAAAAGGTCAATTGCGGCTACGGGCCGAGCGGACGGTACTCCACACAAGGTTTTGTTTGTTTGTTTGTTTGAATGGTGTTTTTACGTTGCATGGTACCAGTGGTTATTCAGAGAGTGAACTTCTATCACCAGAAATACACATCTCTCATTCCTCAATGGAATGCTCGAAAATCGAACTCACGACCACCGAGGAAGCAGGCAAAGACCATACCGACCACGCCACTGAGGCGCTCCCACACAAGGGTTGCGCGCTCGCCTATCGAGTTCGTTCCCCGCTCTGCCAACGCGGAACCAGAGAAATTCATTTCTGGTGATTAGAAATCCATTCCTCGATAGAATGTGGTTCGGATCCCACAATAAGCTGTAGGTCCCGTTGCTAGGTAATCAATTGGTTCCTAGCCACGTAAAAATATCTAATCCTTCCGGCCTGGGCCTAGGAGAGCTGTCAATCAGCTCAGTGGTCTGGTTAAACTAAGATATACTTAACAAGGTGCAAAACACCAGCAAAACCAGATATTTTCGGAAGGCTGACGGAATATTCGCCTATAAATCTGAAAGTGAATTTTCACAGAAATCAAATAACTTCAGATACCTTCGTGAAAGATATTTCTTCTAGAATCGAAATTGCTACCCGGATTTGTACTGATGTTCTTCAAAGAAAATTGGAATACGCAAATGAATTGGAGGCTACCGAAACACTCGCCTTCCTCTAGACAGGCTAAAAGCGGCACCCTGCTAATCTCTTTTAAATTTGCCAGGAAATAATTAAAATGAATCATCTACTTTCTTCTGGAACTCGAAGATTCTTGCATATAAAGATTAAAGTCCATCATTATTTCTACCACATGATCTGACTGACTTTTGGTTTTTCGATGGAAGCATAAAAAAATCGTTGGAATTCATCCACTATTGAGAAACTTTGCCATAAATGATCGAGAGAGATAAAAAAAAAAAAAAAAAAAAAAAAAAAAAAAAAAAAAAAAAAAAAAAAAAATAGAAGCCTTGCCTTAAGACTCCGGAACTTGCTGCGCATGGAGAGGTGATTTTGTCTTTGAGCCGTGCACACGCACGTGAGCTTGTGTACCTGACGAGGTTTGGTGGATTTAGTTACGTATCGGCCTATGTTCCTCATATTTTTTGCCTACATTAGCCTGAATGTCTGTGTAACTGGAGGTTGATGGTTGGTGGGCGCGTTGGGTTTTCGTGCGAGTACCTATTCCCACAGCCCAGGTGATTGGTCGTGACATGGGAAGAAGAAAAAAAGAAGAAGAATGTGATGCACGTAACTTGATGGCCCATATGGTTGATTATATCGAGTCACTCTCGAATTGTGGGTCGAAAGACCAGGCCATTCATTACCTGATTGTCTCACTTGGCGGCCGGATACTCGTCTGCAAACAAAGGTAAGTGTCCCATTCACTTCCAGATTGTTTTATGTCCTCATAAAAACTGCAACAATCGTTGTCGCTGCAGGTAGGACATTCCACATTATTATTATTTCACACACACTGTCATTATCTCAAAAAAAAAAAAAAAAAAAAAAGCTCTTTTTAAAAGTTTACAACAAAAACGCCGTATTCGTATATGCTCATAATTCTCTTAGAATTCCAAAAGAAGGCTGGACCGTCAACTCCTCTGTCATTTCTGTTACCCCATCATTTCCTGTTCGTCCTGTTCCATTCTGCCTCTTTTACAGCTAAATTTCCTTCCCCTGTCGCTCAAACGCATGCAGACATTAACAGACTCCCATTAGCTTCTCAAACCACATTTCTCTCTCTCTCTCTCTCTCTCTCTCTCTCTCTCTCTCTCTCTCTCTCTCTCTCGAGCAAAATCCGGATGTCTGCTTCGTAAGAACGATCTTCCTTCAATACGTTGTCTTAATGCATTAAGCAGGCACCTTTTTCCACTTCAGGTGACGATGCGTTTCGGGGAACTGCTGATCTTCTCAGCTATAACGCTGCTGGTGTTGAGGAAAGCAGGCTCTGTCAAAGTACAATCCTCAAAGACTTTCGAGTTAGTCCTCCCTGGACAAAAGCTTAGTGGGAGTTACACATCCTTCTCTTCAATCAATGTCCAAAGGTAAGCTTAAGATTGCATTAAAACCTAGCCAGTCTTAATTAATCATTGAGGGTAGTGTAGTATTCCAATGAAATTGCACTATGCTCCATTGCAAGCATATTACTGATAAACAGCACTTAATGTGTCATTTTTAAGTCATCAAACTGCCACAACAGCATAGCAAAATAAAAATAAAAATTTCTACCACACGTATATTTCGACTTTTTTTTCTCTTTTTTTTTGCGAAATAAGTAAGGACATTTGTGTTGGGAATTGTCAAACTTCTATATTTGTTATTTGATACAACTAAATGGACGGTGTATTGCAGTCACAACCAAATATCAGTTCACTGCAAGGAAATGATAAATCAAATGCTCATAAATAAAATGATAAGACGTTAGTGGACAAAGGTGTGAATGATTTGAAAAGTAAAGCAACATTTAGTGTAGGCAGAACCCATGAATTCCTAAGCTGTTCTACGCATCGATTCGTATTGATCTTCGAAAAAAAGGAAGGCCAGTGGCAATGTAACTGATCGCCTTTGCTACAAAAAAAAAAAAAGAAGTGTACGACCTAAGTAGCAACTGAGGTACGCTCTACTTACGTAGGAGTCACGCATGTTTCTGATATTAAGCATTGCCATAACAAACCCTTATTGTTTTCCATGACTCATGTTTTTCCCGTATTTAAATTCTTTAGTCCATCACTTCAGTTTCGCTGGTATCACTTGTTAACCCTTAGAAATTTGCCCGTTTTTCGGCACTTAAGGTTAGGGTGAAATAAGGTTAGGTTACACTTACAACTAACCTTGGCCTCACACCATGCAACTCTAAACGAACATTGACAGGTAACCAAACGCCTTGAAAATAGTCCTGCACCACTTTTATGACTTGATCAAGTTTGGATTCGCCTTTACCCAATCTCCTTTATCATTGGAATGTTTGCAGCCAACGTTTTTTTATAAAGGATATGAGATAGAATTTTCAGAACTTTAAAAATGAACTGAAGAGCTGTGGTTTTCAAAAAATGCTGTTTAAATGAGAAACAAAGGTTGTCCCAGAAAGACTCTAAGTGTAAAAAAAAAAAGAAGAAAAAAAAAAAAAAGCGGAGGCAGGGGAGGAGAAAATTTAACTTTGAACCTTAGGTTGTATATGTATGTCATTACTGATATTTTTAGTTATAAAGTAACAGATTCAGTGGGCTTTAACCGCATCATTTCAACTGGGGAGCTAAAGTTGAGGCAAGAATTTTTCTAGCTGGGATTTCTAGTTATAATTTCGGGTGACTAGTCAATTCAATTTTTCGCTTACTCGGGAAGCAAACCTACGAACTTCTTTGTTGTTGTTGTTGTTGTTGTTGTTTGTGTGGGGGGGGGGGGGGAGGTCAGTGGCAGAGCCTTCTAAAAAGGTCTGAAAAAGGTGTTTCGCATTGCGTTAAAGATACAGGAATTTTAGGATAGGATATTTATGATTTATTTATTAGAATGAAAATGTAAAAAAAAAAAAAAAAATAATGTCCATGTTAAACAGCACAGAAAAATTATTTCGCATAAATATAGCATATTTATTTTAATTTTCGTTAGTGAACCAAGGATCTATTTGACCGTAGATTTTAACGCGTTTTAATTTACTTTGAAACTTAGGAATAAAGTATTTACAAATTGTGCGTGAGGGGAAAATCTTGAACACGTCCCGAGTATGCTGAGGTTTGGATCACCCCTTGCTCGTTCACAGGTGACTTCCAAAATAACTCCTCCAATTTCTTCAGGAGTAATCCCATTCATAAACTTTACAATTCTTCTATCAGGAGATGAGTATAAATTAGCAGTAGTTTCTGGTTCGGTTTTTTCGTGATTATATCTAATTCCTTTTGAGCGATAAAAGGAAAACTTAAATTAAATAATCACTAATCCTGACGAAACTATTTATCAAGTTTTTATCGGTTAATAGATCTCACATCATCTCCATTCTCAGCTGTGCTTCTCACTGTATCACCCGTGGCTGCTGGCTGCTGACTTGGGACGTTGCAACGCGCAATTGCAGCCTTCTGGACCCTCTAACTGACCTGCCAGGAATCGAGGATGCCCCATCTACCCTCAGGACGTATTTCTGCTCCGGCATAAATAACGCCAGAGTGAAAATGTTCCCGGAGCAAATCATCTGGACCGACTGCAGAGCAAAATGTGAGAATCTGGGAGGGCGGATGTTTTTTCCACCTGATTACACTTACGGTGCTGTTTTCACTGCCATTTCTGGCGTTGACACTTTTCACATTGGGATGTATCGCTTTCCTAATGACACAACCACTTGGTACGACATGGACGGGCAGGTTATCTCTTCTCCCTTGCGTTGGTATTCCTATGAACCAAACAATAACAACGGGAATCAGTACTATATTGTATTACATTTCGGAGAACTCTCCGACGTAGGTATAACCACTCGTTATTCGTATGGTTGTGCCTGTGCAGTATAGAGCACACAGTGCATTTTCAAAGAAATCCATTCTCATAAAATCATAAGGACTTCTACTGGCAGATGCCTCAAGTTAGAATAAGTTCTTTGAGGTAAAATTTGCCCTGTACAATAGATCACCACAGTTTTCCTATATGAATGTTTCGTGAATTAAAAAAAAAATAAAGTTGGCTTAGCAGTCTATTGTTACTAGACAACGCTGTTCAGTTTAATGTTGTCTAATAGATTTTTACTATTTGAGCGTGCGTGAATGTATGCGTGCGTTTGGTTAAAAAGACAAATATAGCTGTAGCATCTGTAGATAAAACCATCAAAGCAACACAGATGAAATTGTTGGATGACTTTACCCGAGGTTAAAAAAAAAACGTTTTCGGTGATAATTAGGTACAGAATAGATAGAGGCTTATTCCTAAGTATAAATACCTTGCAAAAATATTTGTGACTTCTTTTGGTAACGATAAGGAGGACACTGTAAAGTCTATTAGAACTTAGAGATTTATATCTTTCGACTCTGTAACTCGACGGAAGTAAAAGTGGTTCTTATATTTCAACCTAATAATCTCTGATGCTTCTTGCTTCATATGCAGTTTCAAGATCTGTTTAGTTTCTTATTGAGAAGCAGTTTAAAATGATCTTATTTCATTCCATTATCTTTGCCCACAATAACATTAAGCTTTTATGTATCAGCCTAAGTGTACTGAAATGATTGAGGACTGTTATATGATTACTGTTCAGTTTTCTTGTGAATCGTAAAGAACAAGGATTTTTTTTTTGTCTTTTAGGGTAAGTTGACATCCACTTGTCTTTTTTTTACCTTCTTTATAGCTCCAAATAAAAATAGATTTGCTGATGATGGGCCTCACAATCACATATTATTCATTATCAATATCTCAAGTGTATTTCTGTTTTTTTTTTTAGTTGATAGGTAAGATTGGTTAAAGAAAAGTGAGGGCAGTTAGCTAACTAACCATGAAAGGGGATAGTTTACAAAGTTAAGTAGTAGTTAGAGTACTGTGAAGTGTGACGTATTTTCTTTTTCACAAATTTCACGGCCACATCCAGACATACGTATGTCTTTAAGTCTATCATCCTACATATTAATAGTGAGTTTTGTAGCGATAGCAGGGATTATGCTTGCAAGGATGGTGGCTGTTTACATTATGCGTCCCTCTCACTCTTTGAATTTTAATAATGTTCTATAGATGACATATTATCAAAGTGGTTACTATGGCAAACGAATTCATCCCCTGTAATTTTTTCACATTTATAATAGATACACTATAAAGCTAAGTTATTGAAAGTCTTTGTATTTCAGCTATCTCAGTTGTGTATTATATTAATTCTAAACGTTATATTGCATGAAAATTAATGTTAGACATAATGCAATGGAAAACATGGTTAAAATAAAGAGCATTTCTGTGATAAAATCGTATTTTTTTCACTGTTTTTGAATATTTACTCACATCTTCCGGAACAACTCAGGGAAAATACCCATAATCATCTGAAAGAAAAATACCCACAATCATCTGAAAGGAAAATACCAACATTCATCTGAAAGGAAAATACCCATAACCATTTGAAAGAAAAATACCCACAGTCATCTGAAAGAGACAAAAAGGAGAGCGGATAGTACTGAAAATATATCTTATAAAAATATGAACTTTCACTGGCATTTTACAGATTTTATGAGGCTTTGTTTACATAGAATCGACGGCAACATATAGTAGTCAGTGGTATGTATTCCACTAAAAGAAAAACAGCTGAGAAGACTACCGTTGTACGGCGCCATATTCAGAGTTGTAAATGAATGAATGATTGGAAGTTTTCTGGCATCCTGACATCGAAGGTCATTGACGCCGTTCAGAGTTGTAAAAAGCGGTATATTCCACTCAGAGTGATAATCGCAATTGCTATGCGCCGTCGACTTTGGCTGCAAAGAAACGCAGCAAAAACATTTAATGATAATGGAAAGAGCTCACACAATGATTAACGACTTCCCCAACGAATAGACAATTTCCAACATATCAAGATATTTGGGTTATCGTGATGACCTGCATTTAAAATCCTATTCTTTCGTCAAACACAAGGAAAGAAAACTATCTCTTTTTTTTTTTATATCGCAATACTAACGGGAAGTCCGACTAACCTTGAAATTAATTTGTTCGGTGTATGTCCTGCTATGCATTCCGGAGGCTATGACATAGTGTTTTTCGTAAGCAACTTTTAACCCCGTAGGAGATTAATGCCGTCAGTGCACCTGTAGGCATTACTCATGGTTCTTTGCAGCGTGCCTTCGGCCCATAGCTGCAACCTCTTTCGTTCCTTTTACTGTACCTTCTTTCATATTCTCTTTCTTAATCTTACTTTCAAACCTCTCCTTACAGTTGCTTCCTAGTGCAACTGCTTTGAGGTTTTCCTCCTAGTACACCTATCAACCCTTTTGCCGTCAGTTTCCATTTCAGCGCTGAATGGCCTCATAGGTCCCAGTGCTTGGCTTCGGCCTAAATTCCATATTCAATTTAATTCAACAACTTTTAAACCAACTTATGGATTTCCATGCCACTGAAGGACTTAAATAAGTGTTTCAAACTTCGTCCTAATTTTCGGAAGTATTGTGCATTGCCATTATGTTTCATTGACTTTTTCATTTAAGAAAATAAGATCGAAGCTTTCTCTGCTTAGCCACCCAACCATCCACAAAAGTGGTGACGTGAATCAGTTTATTTGTTTGTTTGTATGGCGTTTTTATGTTGCATGGAACCAGTGGCTAATCAGCAACGGGACCAACGGCTTTACGTGACTTCCGAACCACGTCGAGAGTGAACTTCTGTCATCAGAAATACGCATCTCTGACCCCTCGATGGAATGGTGATGTGAATCAGTTACGTGGGTATAGCGTATCCCCCACTATACTTTTTCAAATGGTTGTTTGACTTATGGTTAAATGTCATTTTAAATATCATGGACCATACGAAATTCTTTAAAAACAAATTAATACATTGTATGAAGATATCCAAATTTTTAAGATAATTAAGCAGGGAGGATGGCCCTGCGTCATAGATACGTCATAAAGCACCACTTCTAAGAGTAAACGGCTTAATTAAGCACATCTGTCAATTCAGTGTACTAGCATCAATCAGAAATTCTCAGGGAAAGTTGATTAAGAAAAATACTATTCCGCGGCCTTCGGAATGCAAAGTAAACTGACATCTTAAGTACATCAAATGAAAAATTATGCGACGTTATCTTAAGCTAATTTAATATATATATATATATATATATATATATTATATATCAGTATATATATTATATCTATATATATAATTATATATATAGATATATTATATATATATATATATATATATATATATATATATATATATACTTATATATAGTATATACACACACACATATATATATATATATATATATATATTATATATATATATATATATATATATATATATATATATATATATTATATATATATATATATATTGTGATATAACACTTGTAATAATTATGCCTTCAACCTCCTTCCTATGCACATACCTACATGCATTCCTGTACCTACAGCGGTACTTAAGCATGCAAAGTGCCTACTACGTACAGATTTCAAATCCTACGTCAACAAAACCTTACTTGAAAGTTGTAGAAGTATCTAAAAGAGGCCTGTAGCTGTTCTTAATTACAATGAGCGCTTCAATAACTGAGGGAAAAACTGAAACGAATCACTTCACTGTTGTCTCTGCCTCGTTCCAAGACCAAGATTATTTTTATTTTTGTTTTTAATTCTTTTAATTTTTATTTTCATGCTTATGATTACTATTTAATCATTTTTATTTTATTTTTATTAGTGTTATTTTCTCTTTACTGTTACTTTTTTATTATTTTTACTTTCATTATTTATAATTTTATGTTTTTGTTTTTTATTTGTAATACTCTAAGGTTTTTATTCTGTGCACAAAATCGAATGCCTTGACGGGATTCACTCTGAACAGGCCAATCATTTTTGGGTGGAATTTTGACCAACCTGATGATATTTAGGCTGTTAAGCTCAGCACTGGGGCACTTCCGGCCATTCCGAGCTTAATATATTGAAGGAAAGGAGTTGGACAGCAAGGTGAACAGATTCAGTCTAAAGTTGTTACTGAGAAAACCATTATATTTACACTTGGAATTAAAAGTTTGAGATGTTGGAAAAAAAGACTGACGAACGATATCGCGAAAAAACGCTAAGTAATTGTAGCGACGGGCAGATTGGACGTTGCAAACATTGCATAATGCCTACAGTGCACCACAAGGAGCCATAACGGCACTAATCCCATACAGGGATTTGGGAGTTTTAACGGAGTATTCGCCTTGGAAATTAAAAATTAAATTTCCACAGAAATCAGATTTGAGATAACTTTATAGAGAGGGGTTTTCTTCCAGAATCGAAAATGCTACCAGATTTGTATCGATATCTTCAAAGACAACTGAAATATACAAATGAATGTAGTGGTCAAAGAGGTGACTCTCCCTGGTTTAAAAAGAAAAAAGAAAAGAAAAAAAAGGCACCCTGTTAATCTCTTATACATTTTACAGAAAATACTCAAAGTGAATCGTCTCCTTTATTCTGGAACTCGAAGAATCGTAAGTTTGGAATTTAAGTTTTATTATTATTTCTACCACATGATGTGTTTGACTTTTGGTCTTTTGAAGGAAGCATAAAAAATCGTTGGTATTCGTCCAATACTTAGGAGCTCTCTTTACATAACTGAACGAGCGGGATAAAAAAGAGAAACCTATCCTTAAGACCACCTAACCTGATAGCAAATATGACTGATTATGATGAGGGAATTCTCGAGCCTCCCTCGGCTTGAATAATTAAAGACATTTCCCAGTTACCTTTGCGATTCGAAAGACCGGCCACTGCCTGTCTGGCCGTCTCACTTGGTGGGTGTATAATCCTCGTCTGTAAAACACAGGTGAGTGTTCAATTCACTTCAGGACATTTAGCATTTTGCAAAAACATTGCAAAATCCTTTGTCGCTGTGTTAGGACACATCCACATTATTATCATTTCAGCCTAAGTTTTCATGATCTTACAACGAAAAAATCATTTGTTTTAAAAAGTTTACAACAAAAATACCGTATTCTCTTAGTATTCCAAAAGAAGACTGGGCCATTTATTTTGTCCCTATAGAATGCTATAGAAGAGAGCCTTAGCCTGAGGACAGCAGATAGTTCGTGGGTGGAAAAAATTGTCAGGATGAGAATAAACAGAACAGAGCACCATGGCGACAATTGTTCGTCTTCTCCCTCAAAACATTAGTCTTGAGGAGAGTAAATGGGAATAATTGTCAAATAAAAATAGATTCGTTTAATAAAAACTGCCCATATGCACTATTTTAGCATCCTGTTTTACATGGGCAGTTCTCATTAAATGCTTTTATGGTTATGATTTGACATTTTTTAATCTCACCCAGACAATTTTTTCAGCCACGAACTTACTGATATATATATATATATATATATATATATAGATATATATTATATATACGTATCAATATACGTATATATATGTATACGTATAATATATATATGTAAAGGATGATGGCCTTACAAAATTTATATGTATATATATATATATAAATATATATATATATATATATATATATATATATATATATATATATATATATATATATACTTATATATATACATATATATATATATATATATATATATATATATATATGTGTTATATATATATATATATATATATGTATATATATATATATATATATATATATTATATATATATATATGTATATATACATGTATATATATATATAAATA
>NC_061088.1:80811552-80849052 GCF_015104395.2 Macrobrachium nipponense
CCAACTTCTTAGTGGTTCACACAAATCACGAGATACAGTTATCTTCATTTTGATTTTACATGGCTTGTTCGTCTTACTCTGTCATTACTCGCGATGTTTTCTAATTCCATTTGAACAGCGACTATTTCTTTTCAAATAAGTTATGCTGAATAAGAGAGCGAGATTCAGAGAGCTCACGTATCTCGTTCAAATTAATTTTCAAGCTTTTATCAGTAAAAGATCTCATCATCTCCTCCATTCTCAGCTGTGCTTCTCACTGTACCACCCGTGGCTGCTGGCTGCTGACTTGGGACGTTGCAACGCGCAATTGCAGCCTTCTGGACCCTCTAACTGACCTGCCAGGAATAGAGGATACCCCATCTACCCTCAGGACGTATTTCTGCTCCGGCATAAATAACGCCGGAGTGAAGATGTTCCCGGAGCAAATCATCTGGACCGACTGCAGAACAAAATGTGAGAATCTGGGAGGGCGGATGTTTTTTCCACCTGATTACACTTACGGTGCTGTTTTCACTGCCATTTCTGGCGTTGGCACTTTTCACGTTGGGATGTATCGCTTTCCTAATGACACAACCACTTGGTACAACATGGACGGGCAGGTTATCTCTTCTCCCTTGCGTTGGGCTTCGCATGAACCAAACAATTATGGAGGTGATCAGTACTACATTGTGTTGGAATCCGGAGACTTATCAGACATCCGTTCAAGCTTTCTGTCTGCGTGTGTCTGTGAAGTATAGTAGTCTCATGAATAGCAAAAGATAAGTTTCATTGTGAGTCTGCTGGATTTTAACGACCTTTCTCCATTCAAGGGTTAATTGGTGGCCACTGACCTTTTATTCTTAATAATCATAGCTCCAAAGGAAATTAGGTTTGCTAATGATACACAATGCAATTACATATTAATTACCATCACTATACCAGTATCTCACTCATAAACGTTTTTGCAATAAAAATGAGGCATTTTCGTCTTTGCTAACTATCTTTGTATAGCCATCGGTTTACATATATATCTATACTAATGGTTACGTCACTAGGAGTGCTATGCTTGCAAGGATGAATGGTCTCATACATCGTATGTACTGTTCACTCTTTGAGACACTCCCTATTCCAGGTAAAGTGAGTGCAATTTTTATTGTATTATTACACTGAGGAATTTTTTCATTGAATTATTATACTGATGAATTATCGTTGAAGTTGTTATTGTAATTCATTTCAGCGCCTGTAATTTACTTTGGTTCAGTTGGATACACTGTTAAGCAAAGTTATTGAATTTCTTTGCACTGTGAAGTCTGCCATTTTCATACCTCAGTCGTGAATGAGATTAATACTACTTGGCATTATAATGAAATTAATGATCGACATAATGAATGCAATGAGTGTCAGACATTATAATAGTTCTATTCATGGTCAAAATAAATAACATATTTATGTTAAAAGTGTTTTTTTTTTTTCACTTTTATTTAATATTTGCTCACACGTCAACACCTCGGAGACCTGAATACTCACAGTTAAGTGAAAGAAAAAATAATAAAATTATAGTATGCAAAATACAACATATAAAGGTAAACAAACAAATTCTTCTAAAAAGAAGCATCAGTTGTAAAGATTTAATGAAATAAAAAGAATGGAAAGCATCTTTTCTTAACGTCAAAGCAACAGCCAGCATCCTTGGCTTGCAACAGGACTATCCCACAGTTTCAGAGTAGAGGGGATCAAATGCGTCTTGAATGAGCAGTTAGGCATTGCAACACTTCAACAGGGCGTTTGCTTGTATTGCTTTTGACGTTGCATGGAACCAGTGGTTAACCACTCAGCAACGGGACCAACGGCTTTACGTGGGTTCCGAACCACAACGAGAGTGAACTTCTATTACCAGAAATACACATCTCTCACCCCTCAATGGAATGTCTGAGAATCGAACTCGCGGCACGCCAACACCATACCGACCACGCCACTGAGGCGCTTTTCAACAGGGCGTGGATGCTAACGCTCTGCTAGACAAGTAGTTCCCTTTTCAAATGCGAAACTTTCGGACACAGACGAAGAAGGACATCCTACAATTAAGAGAAGAAGACCCCTGGCTCTGCTGACGGAAGACTTCTGACTTCCATAGAGAAAAACTTTCCAGGAATCGTAAGACAAGATGCTGAGACAAGTGGGATCTGTAACCATCGCTGTAGATTCATGAAGTCTTGCCTACATTTTCCTGTTTTCATAGTCACATATTCATGATGGGTGGTAAATCAAATCTGGAATTAGAACGTAAAATTTGGGTCAAAGGCCAAGCGCTGGGACTTGTGAAGTCATTCAGCGCTGAGCCTAATGCTGACACAACTCTCATTACGGGGTGGGAAGTAAGGTGGAAGAGAGACAATATGAACGGAGGTAAAGTAAAATGAATGAAAGGGGTCCCAGCTGGGAGCCGAAGAGACGTTGTAAAGAACTTAAGTAATACCTATACAGCGCATCGCGTGAGGTGTTCTGTCGAAACTACCCTAAAGACAGGGATTTTTAAAATTTAGATTCGATTTGAAAGACCTTCAAATGCCAAATATAAAGACGAGACAGAATGACGCCACCTGCTGTTATCCCACGAATACAGATCAGTTATGCTTACAGCGTCAAAACACTATAAATGAAGTGCAGAAAAATACATCTCATATTCTTATGCTTTGACTTACACCATTCAATTGATGAGCTAGATGTCAAATAATCCGATTCCTACACAGTACCGAATGTGGGCCGAAGAGAATGTCAAGTCTCTGTCCCGCTGCTTTTCCCACCCGGATATGAAGTAAGCCTCATATTTAGTTTTCTTTTAAAGAAAACCATTGTACCGGCTTCGTCTATCCGTCCGCCCTCAGATCTTAAAAACTACTGAGGCTAGAGGGCTGCAAATTGGTACAATGACCATCCACCCTCCAGTCATGAAACGTAACACCTTGCAGCCTTCTAGCCTCAATTGTTTTTATTTTATTTAATGTTAAAGTTAGCCATAATCCTACCTCTGGCAGTGCTATAGTTACCAACAACATAGGCCACCCCCAGTCCATGGTTGAGTTTCATGGGCCGTGGCTGAGGCCACCACCAGACAGAAAACTCGGTTGACTTGTTCCTCATGCAGATGACTGCATTTCTCTGGTGGCTTCTGGGGGAGGTTGGTTTTTTCTCCCTAAAATTTCATCACCTCTCTCCAAAAGCTGAAGGCCAAGCACTGGGACCTATTAGGCCATTCAGCGCTGAAAGGGAATCTGAGAGTTAAGAAGGTTTGAAAGGTGTAACAGGAGAAAAACCTCAAAGCAGTTGCACCATGAAGCAGCTGTTAAGAGAGGGTGGACACTGGACACTAACATGGAAGAAAGATAATATGAACGGAGGTACAGTAGAATGGATGAAAAGGGGCTGCAGCTAGGGGTCGAAGGGACGCTGATGCATTAGCACCTTCATCTTTCCCCGTGACGCCACATAACTTAACACCAATCAATCATCTTCCTCTCCCAAATATGCGAGGCACTTGTACGTAAACGCCTAACGCTGAACATATAAGGAGGAGAGAAGAGAGGGGAAATCAATTTGCTAAACAAAGTGGGACATTACCCTGAAGAAGGTTTAGTAGTATACCTGAATAAAATGAATACTTATGAAGTGGATTTCGTGACGTGTCTGATTAGCAGTTTAAGGTTGAAATAACAACACTTTGTTGAGCGCCTTAGCAGGGAGACTGCAAATCCTATTGACCCAGCTGACAGTCCTCGTTTTCAGGAGACGTGACCGAGTACCGAAAACGTTGCATGAAAAGAAAAGGAAAAAAAACACCGGACGCCACATCTCAAAAATAACCATAGAATTTTCTTGAAAATAATCTCATTATGTTTCCCACAGCCAAATTATTATTATTAGTTTAATCTATTCTAACCTAACTCAACCTAAACAACTAGGGCTGGTGCAACACTGGCATACATCTCAGGAATTAGCTGACAGGCCAGGTGTTGCAGTGGGTGGAATAAGAGTTTAGCCCGAAAATCATTAGTGATTGTATTTCGTATAATTAGCATATACATATGTTCTGGTCGAAGCCCGAGTTGCTGGACAAAAGTGGTTCTGGGGCCGAAGTACCAATTCATTAAAATCCCTCTTTCTATTATTGTATTTTATGTTGTTATTCTGGCTTTTCTAGTCTTCTCGCAACAGGCTGCTTGTTGGTAGAGTTCCTGAACGTTGTTGTTCCGATCTTCTGCACATACATACATACATACATACACACACACACACACACATATATATATATATACACACACTATATATATATATATATATATACATATATACATATATATATATACATATATATATACATATATATATATATATATAGATATATATATATATATATATATATATATATATAATATATATATATATATATATATATATATATATATATATATATATATATATATATATATATATATATATATAGGCGGATTCCAGGTGAAGATATATAAAAGCATACAGCAGGGTCCACAAAACACATCAAATATGCCAAAGTTTATTCACATGATAAGTTTCGCACATGTTCTCTGTGCATCTTCAGTCTGTAAAAATAACATTAGAATTGTTAAAATTTAAAAAAAATATTTTAAAAATAAAGTTGAGAGAGAAAAAAATATATTACTTATAGATATAACTTAAAATTATTACAGTAAAAAAGAGAAGTGTTGTGACAGTAAAAAAGAGAAGTGTTGTGACAACAGCCTGTTAATTACTTTAAAAACCAAATTTTTAGGATATGAATTCTGTGAGAAAATAATAAAATCACCATTGTCTCTGCTTACATTGATATCTAGAAAACGTAGACAATTGTTGTTTTCTTTTTCCATGGTGAACCTTATATTTTCATGTTGACTATTGATATGGTCCAGAAACATCGCCCCTTGCCAAGATTCATTGAATAGTACAAATGTGTCATTAACATATCGTCTATAATAGACAGGCTTACATATATCTGGACAACTAGTTAAAAAGTTGTTTTCTAAAAGACTTCAAAATATTGGCGAACCCAGGCCCCAATGGGGAGCCCATGGCAACTCCATCTACCTGCGAAAAGAGTTGGCCATTAAAAACAAACATAGTCTTGCACAGCAAGCTCAAGAAACATCTTAAAAAGTTGTCTATTAAAACCATTAGAAAGTACATGATCGCCATAAAAAATCTTGTCTAAAATAATGTTGATAGTTTCATTTAGAGGCACATTTGTGAAGAGAGATTCTACATCAAAGCTTGCCATGTGTAGATCACCATCTTGTAAAACTATTTCTTTCTGGAACTCATCCATTTTGAAGTGAGAAATCGTTGTAAGCAAATTCACCGAGTAATGAGACAAGGTATTTCGATATTGTAAAAGAAGGCCTGTTATAGGCTGCCATAATGGGTCTAACAGGAACTCCTTCCTTATGTATATTAGGGAGTCCATATAAAATACAAAAAGAAGAGCCTGTCACAAATAGTTTCTGATCCGTAGTTTCATCTAAAATACCTTCATTATTTAATTTTCTCAAAAATCTATTAATTTTGTCTTCTCTTTTGTAAATGTCCAAGAAGTTTGGTTCTCCATGCTGTACGTTTTTTTTTTTTTTAACTAAAAGTAACGGAACTCATTCAGTCACATGGTTAGGAAGGTCTTTGACTACCGTACATGCGTGATGGGATACCATTCATCTTTTTCTCTGCTTCTGCCCGTTGGTAAATAGCTATCGTGACACCGGTAGCAATTACTTTTTTTCCTTTTAAAATGTGGAGCAATTACTTCTGTAGTGGCAACAATGAGTTGGTAGCTCGGAGAGGAATACAGCTTTCCCTCGACAGAGCGCCTAAATTTCTACTTAATACTATCAATTGTGTATAGATATATATTAATTTTTCCCTGCGTATCTCATTGGGCATCGCCTATAAATACGTAGTTATTTCAATGTCATGAAATTATAGGGACTTAAGAGATAGGTTCACTCTCCTGTGATCTCATAACGGCTGAAGAAAATATGTGCAATAACATATGATTATTGTAGATTTTCGTTACCCATTATAGTTAAATTTACAGAACAAAACTTTAACAAAATTATCAACGTAATTATATTTTTTAGAATTTTGCTCTCTGTCTCTGTCTCTCTCTCTCTCAGATACAGTTCTCGTTGTATAAATTATATCATGATTCTGAACAACCACAGAATATTCCTCTCAGTAGCATCAAATGATATTGGGTTCATTATATAAGTACGAATTACTAAAATTAGCAATACCGCACATTCCACAATAACGATTGTTAGTGATCGTATATGCATGTAAACACACACACATACACACACACACATTACTATATATATACGTATATATATATATATATATATATATATATATATATATATATATATATATATATCTATATATATATAATATATACATATATAATATATAAGTATATATATATATATATATATATATATATATATATATATATATATATATATATATATATATATATATATATAAGACAGTTGTAGGAGGAAGTACATCCCAGGTGGTCCTTAAAATACATTTATTGCAACGTTTCAAAACACAAAGGTTTCATTTTCAAGCTGTAAAGACGTAAAACAATAAAATTAACATTAAAAGCGCTAAATTACAAATACAAGACATAATACATTATAAACGACAAGATAAAAAAATTAAAAAAACTATTTGTAGCAGAACCAACCATCAAGAGAGAAAGGAAGGACAGAAGTCAGAAGGAACAAACCAGAAATGACAAAAGGCAACAGCTCACGTAAGGTAAAGAAAGAGTTGTCGAGAAAGACTGCTAAGTGTTCAATTGAGGAACAAGCTGTTTAATATTAAAACAAGGACTCCAGAATTGTCAGCAATTTGCCATTCGGTGCCCGTCCCAATATTTCAAAATCTTTGTATTGTATATTCTGTTTGCATTTATTGGCGTGTTGTCTGATGTTAGAAAATTCAGAATTAGCAAGTTTGTTACCATTTCTGTAGCTAACGCCCTTATGGCAATCAATTTTGACCCTTAGTAACCTCTGTGTGGATCCCAGATTACATCTAGGGCAATTGAACTTGTACACAACACACGAGGTCATCAAAGGGTCAAGTTTATCCTTGAATTTAAACAAACTACCTAAACTGAGTGGATTTGTTGGGATGATATTAAATCTAATAGCTGGTATATAATCAAATATGAGTTTTCTTTGTGCATCGTAGACATTTTTGTCATGGATTAAAGGTACATTTGCATAAAATGGAAACTTAGGCACAGTAGGTATGGAGACTTTTGGAATAAAAACGTTAATAAGAAGTTTAAAAACATACCCGTGAAAAAGTGTAGTGGAAAAATAATTGTTAGTAAAATATTTACGTAAAAAGTTGATTTCTTCGTGAAAAAAATTCCCAACTAGATGTCAGTGAGAAGGCACGATGAAGTAATGTGGATAAAGAGTTTAATTTAAAACCACAAAAACAATGACTATAAAATTTTTTAGGTAGTTTGTTAAAATTCAAGGATAAACTTGACCCTTTGATGACCTCGTGTGTTGTGTACAAGTTTAATTGCCCTATATGTAATCTGGAGACATATGTGGGATCCACACAGAGGTTACTAAGGGTCAGAATAGATTGCCATAAGGGCGTTAGCTACAGAACTGGTAACAAACTTGCTAATCCTGAATTTTCTAACATCAGACAACACGCCAATAAATACAAACAGAATATACAATACAAAGATTTTGAAATATTGGGACGGGCACCTAATGGCAAACTACTGACAAGTCTGTAGTCCTTGTTTTAATAGCAAAGGAAGTTAAAGGAAAGGAAAACGCATTTACGAGAAGTTCGGCAGTAAGGAGGCATTAGCGCATTGTGTTGGAGGTGCCTGTTCTCATGATGGTTCTAGAATCGGCAGGAGTGTTGTAGAATTCGTTAGGCGCCGACGTGACGTGAGAAGCGCCGCGATTTCTGATGCAATACCTCGTCTAGATTCTTCGGAGAACTTCCGGAAATCACGGGAGTCTGTGACGCTCACCGTAGGCCCCGCCCCCAGGATGCCGTTGAAATATTCCACTATTTTTCGAGCTACTTCTTCTTCTTCTTCTTCTTCCCAGCTTTATCCCTATTCGGGGTCGCCGTTTCTAATGAGTCTCTTCCATCTACCTCTGTCCCGTGTCATTTCCTCCCATACTCCCTTCTCCCTTATATCATCTCTAATGCAATCTTTCCACCTGGTTTTAGGTCTTCCTCTCCTTCGTGTTCCATCCACCTCCACGTCCATCACTTCTCTTGCCATGTGTTGCTCTTCTTTCTCATCAGGTGGCCATACCATCTTAACCTTGCCTCTTGCACTTTCTTTGATGCATCAGTGACTTTACTGCACCCCTAATATGTTCATTTCTAACCCTGTCCTTTTTGGTTACTCCACTCATCCACCTAAGTATCATCCTCTCGGTTACGTTCAACTTTCTACCCTCTGTTTTCTTTAGAGGAGCTGCTTCCAATCCATATGTCATTGCTGGTCTGACCACTGCCTTGTGCACTATTAGGGACTTTCCTATCACATATGACACCAGACACCTTCCTCCAGCTGTTCCAACCACACTGAATCCGGTTGTTAATTTCCTATTCCATGTTCCCCTCATTGTCAATCACCGAGCCAAGGTATTTGAATTTAATGAACCCTTTTGATGTTTTCTCCGCCTAATTTGATTGTTGTTTGCTGGTCGCCATCCAATTCGGTTGTCATATATTTTGTCTTTTTCCTGCTTATTCTTAAATCTCTACTCTCCAAGGCATATCTCCATCTTTCAAGTTTCCCCTCCAGTTCTTCCCTGTTCTCGGCTACCAAGACTATGTCATCTGCATAGAGCAGACACCATGGTGACTCCTCCCTGACATCCTCTGTTAACACATCCAAGACGATGTTAAACAGAAGTGGGCTTAGAGCAAATCCCTGATGTAGCCCGACTCCAACTTGGAAATTTTCTGTTCTTCCAACTGTAGATCTGACACTGGTCTTTACATTTCTATACATCTCCCTGATCATTCTGACGTACTTCTCCATCACTCCTCTCTCCCTGAGACATCTCCATATTTCCTGTCGTGGTACTCTGTCATTTGCCTTCTCAAGGTCTATAAAGGCCATATGCAAGACCTTTTGCTTCTCTCTGTACTTTTCCATAATTTGTCTCAGAGCGAAAATACCATCCACAGTACTAATCCCCTTCATGAATCCTAGTTGCTGTCTACCGATGAAAACTTGCTGCCGTAATCTTTCATCCATAATTCTTTCAAATACCTTCAGTGTATGTGACATGAGCTTTATTCCTCGGTAATTTTCATAACACTGTATGTCCCCTTCTCTTTGAATATTGGGATTAATATACTTTCTCTCCAATTTTCGGGTACCGTCTCACTTTCCATAATCTTTTTCATTAACTGCCACAATATGTCAATTCCTTCCTCATCAAGAGCCTTCCAGGCTTCTGCAGGTATGCCATCTGGTCCCACCGCTTTACTATTTTTCATCTTTCCCAGTGCCACTCTAACCTCAGCTTTTGTTATTTCTGTGACTGGTCCACAATTTGTGTGTCCGTCTCCTCTTAGAAATCTTCCATTTTCTTCATTCAATAAGGCCTCAAAATATTCCTCCCATCTCATTATGTCTCTCTCATTTCTCAGTATATTTCCATCCTTATCCTTAATCTGTCTTATGTGTGTTATATCCTTGGTATTCTTATTTCTCATGTGTGCTAGTTTAAAGATCTTTCCTTGCCCTTCCCTGGTATCTAGCTCTTTGTAAAGCTGATCATATGCTCTATCCTTAGCAATTGCTACAGTTTTCTTTGCTAATTTATTTGCCTCCTTATAGGCCATCCAGTCCTTTTCCCATTTGGGTCCCCTCCCAACTTTTCTTTACTTCTCTCTTTTGCTTTGTTGCATCCTTCACTTCTTCACTGAACCACCACGTTTCCTTATTTTCGAACATCTTGCCACTACTCTCACCCAATATTTCTCTAGCAACCCTCAGTATTATTTCCATCGTTCTGTTCCACTATTCATCAACATCCTCAATTTCATGAGCTAGTTCCTCTATTACTTTTTCTTTAAACTGCCTACAAAGTTCAATCTCTTTCAGCTTAAACCATTTAATCCTTTTTGGCCCCTGCATTTTTTTCTTCCTTTTTTGTTCAATTTCCATAACCAAGTCCATCACTACCAAACGATGTTGCACACTCACATGGTCTCCTGGTATGACCTTACAATCTTTTACCTGGCGTAAATCTTTCCTCTTATACATCAAGTAATCTATCTGGCTGGACCTTCCGCCGCTTTTGTGCGTAACTAGATGTTCTTGCCGCTTGGTGAAAAAAGTGTTCGCCAGTACCATATCCTTGGACACAGCAAAATCAAGAGTTCTCTCACCCTCTGCATTTCTTTCATCATAGCCATACCCACCATGTATACGGCTGATCACATGGTTATTCTGGCCTACGTGCCCATTCAGATCTCCCCCGACAAGGCATCTTTCATCTGCTGGTACCTTTTCCATTTCCGACCAGAAGTGATCTTTCTCTTCATCTGAGCATCCTATCTGGTGTGCATATGCACTAAATATGTTAACAGTGCAATTTTCAACCATCAGCCTGACCCAAATAATCCTATCATTTTTTCTATTTACTTCAACGATTTCCTTCTCCATTTCACTTGACAGAATTATTCCAACACCATTCCTGCCTTCTTTATTTGCTCCGCTATAGAACATCTTATACCTCTCCCCAATTTCCCTCGCTTTGTTACCTTTCCATCTTGTATCCTGTACACAGAGAATATCTACTCGTCTTGTTTTCATAAGGTCAGCTATTGCCCACCCTCTTCCTGTCATTGTACCAACATTTAATGTTCCTACTCGTAGTTCTCGAGCTCGCTTCTTTAGCCGCACTCGCTCCGATGCGGTAGCCCTTGCATGTCCACAGAGTTAGGGCGATGTATCTGTGGGTCACTTCCGGGTGACAAACCTAGCCCTATTCTCATTCCTTGTGAGACTCATTTCATAAAAGTTCTGGCAGGAGATATTACAGACCGATGACCTTCCTGACTCCAACCCTCCCTATTTATCCGGGCTTGGGACCGGCGCTGAGTTGGGCTGGCTTGCCTTCCCCCACGTGGCTAGATTTATTTTTCGAGCTACTAGTAACCGCCATATCTTAGAGCGATATATATATATATATATATATATATATATATATATATATATATATATATATATATATATAATATCTATGAATATCACTAGTATTGCTATTTCTAGTCTTCCCTGTTTTACATCCACCAGCGAAGTTGGATGGGATTTTATTTGGGGGGGGGGGGGGGGGTGGGTGGGCTACAGTGGCACAAACTCCCTCTCGAAGTGCTACAATGGCTCCCACGCCATGCTCAAGTGCTACAACGACACCCACGTCCTGGCGAAGTGTTACAATGATATCCACGTCCTGGTGTAGAATTACAATTACATCTACACGCTATTGAAGTGCTACAATGACAGCTACACTCTGTTGAAGTGTTACAATGACATCCACGTCCTGGCGAAGTGCTACAGTGACATCCACGCCCTGTTGGGTGCTATGAGGACAAACTGACTGTCCAGGAAGCGCTTGCTCTCTTGTAGGGGAAGGTGGGGTAAGAGGCCTCCCTAAGGATTCTGAGGATTTGTTTTATTTGCTTTTTCTTTTTCATCTGCTTGTATTTTGATGGTGAAGTTACCTGGGCCATCTTTATTCAATAGCGGGAAATTCTCATGCACAGTAAACAGTTCTTTTCCCGTCATTTCCCAAAATAGTTGCATCAACTCGTGTTATACATAGCAAATGGAGATTTCTTGCATTTAATGGCGATTTCTATAAACCTTCTTTCACAATATTCAGATGGGTAAAAGGCCTCACGCTTTTTTTTTTTTACCGCAATATTTACATCTACATCAAAGTATGATACATTTATACAAAACTAAATATAAATACCGTTTTCTTTAAAGTTCAGGAACAAAAATGTTTAATTTCTCTAACGCCATTACTTAGGATGCAGACTTCATTTCCCCTTAAAAGGGCTCCATACCCCAACCCTACTCTATTCATGGGTGTTGTTGCTTGAAGTTAAGAGAAGGTGCCTTCCATTATTTTTACACTAAATGTGCTCACTGTTTCTTAATTCTCCGTAATGAACACCATATTCTTTGGAAGGTTGAATTTCAAGTCAGTGGCCGCTTTGGTGGGCTTGTTCCATGTGAACAGGTTTCATCCTCTGAATAATAATAACTAATCTTTCATTTTATTGTTGGCATTCAGTTCTCTAGAAAGATGCTTTACTCTTTGAGTTGACCTTCAAGATGTGAGAAAATATTATTAAATAAATGATGGAAAAAGGACAAACTTTAAACCCAGATATGCTTTATTTTGACCATGGACAGAACCATTACGATGTCTGTCATTCACTGCATTATGTCAATCACTAATTCTATTATAATATTCAGCATTAATCTCATTCATTTGACTAAGATAGTAAATAATAAACTCAATAATACTGTCTATTCAACTGCAACTTCAACAATAATTCATTTGCTTAATACAATAAGAATTACACTCACTTTAAGTACAATAGGGTGGATTTCAAAGTGTGAACACTACGTGCAATGTATAGGGCCATCTATCCCTGAAGGTAGAACCCGTCCTAGTGCCACAAACATTAGTATATAACATGTAGGATGATAGATACGCAAACAAGTCTCAAGATACTGTCGTGCAATTAGCAAAAAAAAAAAAAAAAAAAAAAAAAAAAAAAAGGGAAAATGCCTGTTTTATTCCAAACAAAGTTACAAGTCAGATACTGAGATACTCATAACAATTAATGTGTGATTACAATTTCAATCATTAGCAAATCTAATTTCTATTTGAGCTGTGAGTATATTACGAATTATAGGTCAGATCCCATCAACTAACCCCTGAAGGGAGAAATCACAGAGATAATACAACAGAAACAAAATAAACATTGTCTCTTACAGTCCATATGGGAGCTATACTTCACAAGCGCACCCATACGTATAATGAGGGTCTGTACTTATGTGCAATCGTTTCCAGTGGAAATTTTACAATCTTATGAGTGTGGATTTCTCTGAAAATGTACGGTGTGCATCTATATTTCACAAGCACAACCATACGAATAGAGAGTGGATGTGCTTATGTCTGCTAATCCCTTGTTGTTGAATAGAACATAGTACTCCATACCTCCGCTATTGGTCGGTTCATTCGTATCCCAACGTACAGGAGGAGAGATAACCTGCCCGTCCATGTTGTACCAAGTCTTTGTGTCATTTGGAAACCGATACATGCCCACATGATACACAATAGAGCCAGAAATAACAGTTAAAACAGCAGCGTAAGTGTAATCTGGGGGTAAAAACATCCGCCCTCCCAGATTCTCACATTTTGTTCTGCAATCGGTCCAGATGATTTTCTCTGGGAACATCTTCACTCTGGCGTTATTTATGCCAGAGCAGAAATACGTCCTGAGGGTGGATGGTCCTGCTTCGATTCCAGGCAGGGCAGTGAGAGGGTCCAGAAGGCTGCAGGTGCTCGTAGCAACGTCCCAAGTCAGCAGCCAGCAGCCACGGGTGATACAGTGAGAAGCACAGCTGAGAATGGAAGAGAAGATGACGTCTTAAATCGATAAAAACTTGATAAATAGCTTCGTCAGGAGAAATCATCCTTCTGATTCGCAGTTTTCTCCTCCTCACGCTCTCATTCAATTGCGACCTATTTGAAAGGGAACTGTCGTTGTTTGCAAGGAATCTAACTACAAAAAACAGTAGTTTGGTCTGTCTGTCTGTTATCTGTAAACACTTTTCACCAGTGCGGAATCTCACGAAAGTGCTTAACAGCTAACGGACCAATTTATTAGCATTAGGGCTTAAAGAGGGGTGAAGGGGAGAGGGTCTCTCCCTACTCAGTTACTACCTAACTAACAAGACCAAACCATTTTCAAATCGTTGCTGAATATGTTAAGATACGGGTGAAAATTACATCTGGGAAAACTACCGCTCGTTTGGTAGTTGATGGTAAACATTGAAGTGTGAATTCTTATGAACTGACAAGTAGGGCAGGTACAACAACAACAGGAAATAACAAGAAAAGGAAATAAGAAGTTCGGACGCTAGCTCGGAAAAAAAACAAACACCGGTGTTAGATAACTATTACCTTAGAGAACAGTCACATCGTCTGGGGACGTGGCATCCGGCCTCACCCCCCGGGTACCGGACCCCACTAACTAGTTTTTAGAAATAATCGCGTTTCTCTGGTGGTTTCCAAAGAATGATCAGCTTTTGGTAATGAACAGAATCGAGATGAGCAAGCAATGTAACTTCAAAATGAAGAGAACTTCATCTCGTGAATGGTGTGTAAAGACAGTAAAATTATATCATTTATTGATATAATTACTCCTGCTTGGACTAAGAACAGGTTTTTGAAAACTTACTTGCGAGCAAAAAATATTTTATCGACAGAAATCCCAGGCGCAAAAAGATAATTGTCAAAATGACATAACTAGGGACAAATGCTATTCATGAGTGATGACATACACATACAGCTTTAGGGTGTGTGTATGTGTGTGTGTGTGTGTGTGTGTGTGTATTTTTTTGTCACCCTGGTGAAGTTTTTGCTTCTCATCCAAATAGCATTTCTGAAAATTTTGTTGCTGTATCTGTTCCAAGTAAAGTAATTGTTGACTGCAATAATTACGAGCCACATCCAATCCCTCAATTGATTTCTGAAATTCTGAAAAGCTTATTTGAAGACCTTTATAAGCACATCAACTGCAAACCAGTTCATTGCCATTGTTAGTATGCGCACATCAAGCACTGGAGTATTTGTGACGGTCGTCAGCTCTTTCAAGTTTTATCCAATGCGGATTTGCTAATGGACGAGTACAAACTAGATCAATTATCAAATGCGATATAGAACTATTTTCAAGGCGTTAGGGGACCTGTTAATGTAGTCAGATTGCCTGCTATTTGTCCGTTCAGTTGAATGGAATGATGAGAAGGTTGGCTGTAAATGATGGACTAAAAAAAAATAAATACTGGAACAGAATAAGAGGGTCCTTTTCGCGGGAATACTTTATGCTGCATAAACCAGTGACTCCCACTTAAGTTCAGTGTAAAAATATTTCAGTCCGTCATTAATTCGTAACTTTTCTTGCAATAAGGGAAATCAATTCCATTTCAACTAGTCTCTCTGTCGAAGAACGATATGAATCGGTGCAAAGGTCAGCTCAGGAATTCGTGGGTCCTCCTACACCAGTGTTGATGTCTTGTCTTTTTAGTTATCGCTTAGTCTTTTAGTTATCATTTGTTAATAGTAAAGAGATATTTGGTTGTAACTGCCATGCACCTTCCCTTTAGGTGTATGAAACAGAAGTGTGGAAGCTTGACCATCCCAAAGACGAACGTCCTTCCCTCTCTCCCAAACCATGACTGAAGTATACACCCGTGCATTATGCTTCTGCACCCACAACCATCTGTTTACTTACAAAATATCACACCAATCACTGCTTCTCAGTAATATGATTACAGTCAACATTGTGCCATTGCATTGGAATACTACACCAACTTCAATGAGTGATTAATACCAACTGGATTTTATTGCATATTTAAGATTAAATACTTGAACGGCTGTTACCTCTGGACACTAATTGAAGAGAAGGATGTGTAATTCCCATTAAGCTTTTGTCCAGTAAGGACTAATTCAAAAGTCTTTGAGGGTTGTATCTTGACAGAGCCTGATTTCCTCAACGCCAGCAGCACTATAGCTGAGAAGATCAACAGGCCTTCGAAACGCATTGTCACCTGAGAAGAGAAAGGTGTCCATTTAGAACATCGGTACATCATAATAAAGGATTTCTGTCATATAAAGAAGACTTCCTGATTTTGCTATAAAGACATATATATATATATATATATATATATATATATATATATATATATATATATATATATATATATCAACACGCTCACAAAGAGGGTAAAGGGGCTAGTTAATGTTTGGATGTATAAAGTAACAGGAAGGAAATGTCGCTGCAAAATAGCCAGAATAGATCTGGAAGAGAAGGAAAATGATAGTAACAGAAATCAAACAAAGAAAGAGGGAAAAATCCTAAATTAAATAAGAGTGAAGATAATTATCGAATCCAAAGTAAGGTTTATGCAGCTATGGATGCGATTACTATGAAAATACATGGAAAGAGTTGAGCAATTAATAAAGAATAAAATAAAGCACTTGGGCATAATTTACTTAGTAAAGAGACGGTACGGCAGACGCTAACCTAGAAATGATTCGTTGAAAGTTATCAACATGAAGGCACAGAGGGTGTTGCCGTTTGAGCAACAATACCAAGCTGAGGGTTTGACACCTGTCCATCATTTTGAGGGGTAATTCAACAATAGGGAAGATTGACAATGAGGATATTCTTGACCGTCAAAATGATCATTACAAAATTGTTGAAATAAACTGTTTGGCTGAGTGGAGCTTTCGCTATGAATCCGCTCATTCATTACTTCCTAATAATAGATATTTTGCGAAATTCGCTCACCACTGCCGTTGTATCTGCCGCTATTGACCATCATTGGCTTTAGGGTGCAACCCCACAGATTAATTAATTAATACTTTACCATAAATATATATATATATATATATATATATATATATATATATATATATATATATATATATTTATAAAGGTTTTTTGCCACGAAGGAAAAAATGAAAAAGCGAGATAGCCAAGTACTTTCGGTCCTGTTCGGACCCTCAGTAAAGGGTACGAACAGGACCGAAAGTACTTGGCTATCACGCTTTTTCATTTTTTCCTTCGTGGGAAAAAACCTTTATTTGTACATAGCATCACGTTTTATATATTTCGTGATCAAGTTATTCATATATATATATACTAGTATATATATATATATGATATATATATATATATGATATATATATATATATATATATATATTATACATATATATAAATTATATAATATATATATATATATAATATATGTATATATATATAATATATATTATATATATTATGTATATATGTATATATGTATATATATATATATATATATATATATATTATATATATATATACATATCATACATATATATATGTGTGTATATATATATATATATATATATATATATATATATAATATATATATATATATATTTTATACATATATATATATATATATATATATATATATATATATATATATATATATATATATATATATATATATTGAAAGATATCTAGAAGTAATATTTCTTAACTTTCCGAATGGCATCTTAATTTGTTTCCGTTTGTGTAATTATCATTGAGAAATAAATGGCAATTCAGACTTTACCAATTCTATTGATAATAATAGTTATAAACTGTAGGGTAGGAATATTAATAAGCTGATAATGATAAGCAGCAGTAATCATTACAGGGAAGCTCTTACAAGGATGTAATATGTCATTTCACAAGCAAAAACACACCACTCATAATGCTGGTGCTGACGTGGATAATGGCATTCAATAAAGTCCGCCAAAGTTCTTTAGTCAATTTTCTTCTATAAGGACAACATAAATGGGTTAGTGTTCTCTTCGAATACTGAGAGAATACATGAATACGGTATCTGTTGAAAACCTTTGAAAAGAACCTGTTTCTTTCGTTAAAAGATATTGGCAATTCATCTTTCGGAAAGAATAAAAGTGTACATACGTCCTCACTAAAGACATCAAGAATTTTGCAATTTTGACCAAGATGCAAACAAACGCAGACTACATAATATACTAAAATAAACTGGACTCTTTTTACCTTGGTTCACAGACGAATTCGACCTCCAGGCGAGAGGCTCAGGCAGGCAATGGCCCGATCTTTCGAACCATGAAGGTCTTGAACTTATTCAAGCAGAGAGCAACTTGAGAATAATTTTCCTCATCAGGACCAATCATGGGCCAACAAGTCTCGCTCATCACTTGCTTCTCCCCCACCCCAAATATGCCTCGACCAATCACCTGGTGTGTAAAGGATACGTGATTGCGCAAATACCCACAGCGCACGCGCAAATGAAACCCACCAATCCCCACTGACACATCAGCTCAACCAAAGGCACAGGCATGCAAGAACTCCGACGAACAGACTTACAACGCAAAAATAAACGCAACTACCTCTACAAATACGCACACACACTCGAACGTGTTAAAATCGAAACAAACTTCCAGCGCATACTAGTTCATGGAATCTTATAGTCTAGGGTTCGCTCTCTCTCATTTCCATACGTGTAGAAGATCCTGAGAGCAAATGAATATTGACGTACAATTTCACTGAAAATACTTCCTTAAACACAAAAGTAAAGTAAACTATGTTCTAAAAATAATAATGGACTTAAATTCCACATACAAGGTTCTTCTAGTTCCAGAAATCAGGAGACGGTTTATTTTGAACATTTTTTTTTTCAAATATAAGAGATTAGCAAGGTGCCTTTTTTCCTGTGCTTCAGAAAGCAGGATTGTGACAGTCAACAATTTGGCCGCTGCATCCATTTGTATATTTCAGTAGTCTTTGACGCCATCTGGGTAGCACTTTCGAATCTAGACGGAAAATCTTCTACAAAGTTAACTGTAGTTATTTGATTTCTGTGTAAATTAAGTTTCAGTTTCCCGGGCGAACTGTCGTCAAATTTACCAAATCCCGGTATGGGGCGTAATTTTGGGGTGGCTGGGTCGGCGGGGGTGCGGGGGTGGGGGGGGGGGGGGGCAACCAAGACTCAAGTTGCCCCCCAAAGCCTCATGTTACCCCCCTCATCCCCTAAGGCACAAGAAGTGACTGCATGTTCCCTTTTTAAATGCGCAAACATAAATATATGAAATTTCTCGGAAATATTTCGTTTTATGATCCTTGTCTGTCTACTATAATAGCCACCAGTGATGATGTCATAAATAGACAGTAGTGGGAGTAAATAATCTCTGCTGAAATGCCTTACTTATTTGGCTTCGAAAAGCACATAAAATAGCTCAACAAACGGCAACAACAACAACAAAAACAGCTGATTAGGTTCGCCTCGCTCGCCAAACCATCTCCCACCCCCACCGCCACAAAAAAGAAAAAAAAAAAAATCTGAAATGACGCCCCTGCTGTGGGCATTAATAATGGTTGCTTGCAGTTACCCTTCGACACTTCGGCCTGTAGCTGCACCTACTTTCTTTCCTTTTTTCCATAAACTTCCTTTCTTCAGTCTTGCTGTCCAGAAGAGGTCTAGTGCTTGGCCGAACAACCTAACTCACGTCATTTGACTTTGTTGCACTGAATAACAGCTTTAGTTCTTGGAACATTCCAGAAACTACAGAGATGTGATTCGTTTCAGTTTTTCCCTCTGATGTGAAAATATGAATTACGGATGTGCGAAAGGCATTAACTCCATAAAGGCAATTTTTGACATTTCCGTATCCATAGAATCGTCCCAAAGAGACGAAGATTACCAACACTGAGTCAGTAAGCATTGGTGGTTGTTCAGTGCCTTGGTAATCCTGGTGACAGCCAGTAGGGAATGGTATTCATTTGATCTCAAACATTTCTGTCGCATTCCATCCACCAACGTCAAATGTTCTACAAAGACACAAAACCGTTCTGGCAGCAATTTATTTGACCTGTGAAAGATTACAGAAGGGAAACGACATAATAGAAAGAGGTGGGTTTTATACAAGAGCACTGTAAGGAAACTGACCAAAACTGTAGTTATGAAGAAAATGTCGATTTATCAAGTCAACTTAGGTTGACACCTTTGCAAAACATCTTTATCCAAGAAAAAAGAAATGTAAAACGACCCATAATAATGGGCATTTTGGATAAAAGAAATGTGTGAAAATTGTGGAATAAAGCATTTTATTTTTTTAATATTACTTTTGATACTCTTAAAATAGCAAAAAAATGAATAAGTTCCACGTTCCGTTATCAACACTCTACCTCATGACTTTTATCAAATATATCTTAAAGAACTGTTGTTTTTTCATTCTTTTTATCACCGATACAGTTATAATCTCTACGTTTCCTTTTGTATTCTCTCCCATATACATTAGTGACATTTTTATCTTTTATTTATTCATTTTCTAATTACTTTTTTCTTTTCCAATTACTGATCTGTGCTTTATACATTTTCTCTTACCTTCTGTTATATCTTTTAAATGAACACCACATTCATTGGAAGCTTGAATTTCGCGTCATTGGTTCCTGTGGGCTTGTTTCCTATGAAAAGGGTTCATTCTTCTAAATAATAATAATAATAATAATAATAATAATAATAATAATAATAATAATAATAATAATAATATGACTGCAGCTTCAGCACTATTAATCTTGTAAAGAGTCTTCTATATCTTTCTGATGACGGCTTTCTCGTTGTTGTTTAGACTGGCCAGCAACGCACCAAAGGGCATGGTAAAATTCGGTTGAGTCATTTGATTTATTATTATTTATACAATTCTCTCTCTCTCTCTCCAACGCGACGTTTCCTCCTGATCCACAGGACATTATCAAGCGATAACTGCTGAGGGACTGAATTCCAGTGTTGTTGTTGTTGTTCAAGATTAAGCTGGCTTTATGCCAGCACGGGCTCTTGCTCAAGAGCAGCCCGTAATTCCAGTGGTTGTTTTGTTGTTTTTGATTTAGCTGACCTTGTGTCAGCACGGGCTCTTGCTCACAGAGCAGCCCGTAAATTCCAGTGCAAGTGGTTGTTGTTTAAGATTAAGCTGGCCTTGTGCCAGCACGGGCTCTTGCTCACAGAGCAGCCCGTACCTCTCCGGCAGGTCGGGTTTTCATTGGTTCCTGGGAAGGTGACTCGTGCGGCGGTCGTTTACGAGTCTTGCAGACCTTCTCAGCTGGGGGGTATCACCGGGAGCCTCTTGATTGGCTTCTACCTGTGTGACGTCACCCCTGGTATTATTCTCATGTCCGGTGTTTGTTTCATGCGCACTGGTACTTTGGTTGGGGGGGAGGGGTGTGGTCCTCCTCACACACGTTGGTATCAGGAACGCATCTTGGGTGGTATTAAGGGGAGGCTTTTGCTCGAGGATAAGCAGCGCTTCTAGGAGACGCAGACGTCGTGGGTCAGGTGCTCTCCCGATGATCTTAATATTCCTGACGATGTTGTCTCTTGTGATGTTTCTGTGGTGTACTACAAGGGCGTGCTGCCTAATGGCGCCCTCCTGGGCGTGGCAGGAAATCCTTTTTGACAGGCGCATCGTCGTCATACCGATGTAAATCCCAGGGCATCCTTGGGCGGGGCATACGTATCGGTAGACGACGTTGGACTGCTTTAGGGGGTCTCCTACGGGCGGGGAGGGGTTGTTCTTCATCTGGAGGTCCTTCGTACGCCGATTCTTGTAGTAAATAATGAGGGACACTCTCTTTCCTTCCTCCATGGGGCGGACGTGTTCCTCTATTATTTTCTTCATGGCTGCTTCGTCCTCCTTGTATTGGTGGTGCATGAAGGCTTTATAGAAAAGTTTGATATCCTTCGGGGATGGAATGTTCCTTCTCTCTTCCTCCGTCATGTACCACTTGTCAAGGGCGGCTCGTGTTTCTCGGTTTACGAGTTTATTCGAGTACCCATTGCTAATTAGCATCTGGGATGCTCGGTCGAGTTCGAGGTGTGTGTCCTGCCACGTCGAACAGTGCGAGAGGGCCCTCCTGACGAAGGCCCTGACGGTGGTGGTCTTGAACCGCGCAGGACACTCGCTATCGCCATTTAGACAAAGTCCAAGGTTCGTAGCTTTGGTGTAAACTGTAGTCGCCAACTTCTGATTCGTCTTCGTGACAAGGACGTCGAGGAAGGGGAGGCGATCGTTGCTGCTGTACTCGACGGTAAAGTTGAGTGCGCTGTGCTGCAGGAACTGCTACCCAAGGGCTTCTACCTCATCCTCGCAGTCGGCTTGCACGAAGATGCTAATTCTTCCTGCGTCGTATTCAGTGTAGGTTTTATTTGCTGGATGAGAAGCGCCTCTAGCAGGCGTAACCGACGGGCATCAGGGGCCTTCCCGATGATCTTTGTGTTCTGTATGATGACATCCCGGGAGATGGCCTCTCGATGTTTGGTGCGGGCGTGATTCATGATAGCCCCCCCTCTTGGGCGTGGCATGAGAGTCTCTTCGACAGGCGCATGGTAGTCACACCTACGTAGGCGCCACTGCATTCGCGGACTGGGCATGTATACTGGTACACTACATGCGTCTGCTTCAGGGGGTCTCGTACCTGTGGAGAGGGGTTATTTTTCATAATAAGGTCGTGCGTCCTCAGATTCTGATAGTATATGATTAAGTCAATATTTTTGGTGTCGTCGGTCAGGGATACATTTTCAGAAATAATTTTCTTAATGGAGTCCTCTTCTTCACGGTAATGGGAACTCATGAAGGCTTTGTAATACAGCTTGATATTATCCTGGGGGCAGGGCTGCCGGCTCTCACTACCGTGCCATTTCTACAGGGCTGTGCGGACTTCCTTACTGATTAATTCATTTGAATATCCGTTATTCAATAGTACTTGGGAGGCACGGTCGAGTTCCTGGTGAGTGTCCTGCCAGGTCGAGCAGTGGGAGAGGGCTCTCCTGACGAAGGCCCTGACGGTGGTGCTTTTGAATCTGGCGGGGCACTCGCCGTAACCGTTGAGGCAAAGTCCTAGATTAGTCTTCTTTGTGTAGACGGAAGTACGGAGACCGTCTTCCGTCTTGCTTACAAGGACGTCGAGGAAGGGGAGCCGATCGTCGGAGCTGTATTCAACTGTGTAATTCAGCACACTGCACTGCTGAAATGCTTGATGGAGGGTTTCTACCTCGCCCTCGGGGTCGACTTGCACAAAGATGTCGTCAATATAACGTCCATATCTGCGGGGTTGCTGCCGTACCAATATCCTGTGCACAGGATATTGGTACGGAAGCCTTATCCCTGATTGCGATAGATATTGGTACGGCGCTAAGAGTTATAGGTACGGCACTAGAAGATCAGCGACAGTAGTAATAATATTCGAACTGAATTGTTTCGCTGAACATGTTCAATTCAAAATGTCCAAGTGAAGCACCATACTGTCATCACCAAAGCACCAAAACATCTTGACAGTAAATGAAAATATAAAAAATACCAATAATACTTAAACATACTTAGATTTTGACTATATACATGAAAAATAAAACTAAACTAATCTATCTATCTGTGTACTCCATATCTTCTTTGAATCTCCTCTGAATCGTGTAATAATACATTAGTTTTCGCTGAAAAACAGATGCTTTCAGGTTTCAACGAGCTGAAAAAAGCAATAGACGTCTACGAAGACTCAAACTTCCAGAAATTGTATATCCGTAGGTCACGAACGATCACATCGGCCCTGAAAAGAGCTCCGAAGAGGAGATTCAAAGAAGACTTGAAGTACCCTGAAATCGCGCTCTGCTATATTCATGGTAGTAAGGAAAACTACCAAAGTCGACCCTCTGGTAAACGGCCTAATAAATCGTGAGTAATCATCCAAATCAGGTCTATATTACCAGCATGTTTCCCATATTGGACGCACTACTGACTGCTGAAGTACCTTACTAGCTAAGTTTCAAATCATCTTTGAATCTCCTCTTCAGAGCTCTTTTCAGGGCCGATTCGATCGTTCGTGACCTACGAATATACAATTTCTCGAAGTTTGACTCTTCGTAGACGTCTATTGCTTTTTTTCAGCTCGTTGAAACCTGAAAACATCTGTTTTTCAGCGAAAACTGATGTATTGTTAAACGGTTCACGTTGCTAGGTCGTCATTTTCTTGCTGTCACTGATATGGAGGCGTAAACAAGGGTTCGCGCATGCGCAATTCACAGCCGTACCAATATATCGCAGTCAGGGATACGGCTGCCGTACCAATATCCAGTTCGTACAATTTATAAGATGCTTTTAATTATACGGATGGATAGAACTGCGATCTTAATCCTTACCACTTTTTCCATATGTGAATATGCACTCGTGAATATATGTGTATCTATGTAATTGTATATATTGTTTTTTTTTAATATGTATAAAGAATATTTTGAACTTTACAAGTTAGTTACCAACTTATTCCCGTATTTGGACTAACTTAATGATGTATTTGGTTATTTGCTTGTAGATAGTGAGGATTAAAAAAAAAAAACATTTTGCTTTTTAACTGTGCTGTTATCATACTTGCACTGACATTGGAAAGGATCGATATGGTCCTCGTCTGTCTCTCAAATATTAATCTTGTCGTTATTAGTTCCTAAATCGTTTGCGAATTAGCTTGTTTTTTTGGCGAGACTGCCATTCTAAGATTGTTTCACTAATAATTATTCTGACTGTTGTTTTATGCTCATGTACAACACATCAAGGGTCATATTGATAAGGATCTTTACTGTCGTTTATGGCATGATCAGAGAGAAACGCCTACTTATGACGCCCTAAATAAGATAGATATTCACATCCTGCGCCATGCTTGTAAATTACCTTAGTTACCTAACTTCTTCCCCAAATGCTTTGGCATATATATATATATATATATATATATATATATATATATATATATATATATATATATATATATATATTGTGACGAAGTGCCAAGTATCTGGTTACTACACTTACCAATCATTAAATGAGTACCTCACAACAGCCAGACACGTGAACCTTCATCACAGGATAAAATACGACTGAATATTCCAAAGGCAACAGTGATCCCTTAAACAACTTACCAGTATTGCAGAAAATCAGATCAAGTTCATTAAAACAGGTGTGAGGTAATCTTATGTGTAATTAAATTAATTACACATAAGATCAACAACTTTAAAAGTTCAAGTATTTCTCTGATTTCAAAAGTCTAAGTACTTCTCTGGTTCTAACTTACTTCAAGTAAATTGAAGGAAAACAGCTCAATTACCACTCAATGTTTCTACCTAAACAAATCATATAATTGCTTACTTATACTGGTGAAAAAGAAAACACTTATAAAAATTTTAAATACAAAAATTTATTATTAAACTCAAAATTTAAAAGTGAAATTCACAATAAATTTCACAATATCAGGGAAATTTGCCGTTACTTGAAAACAGCAAAGTTTAATTAATTCTTGAATTACTTAAGCAAAATTAAATAAAAAAATAATTTATCACAAAATTCAAGGAAATTGGTTAATTAATCGAAATTCAAAAGTGTTAGGCAATAATTAAAATTTGCATTTACTTTGAAAAGAATTCAAAGTAAATGCAAGTTAATTCACAATTGTTAAATTCAATTAAATGTGCAACTATTAATTAATGAAAACAACTAAGTTAATCAAACTGTGAATGCAAATGAAAACACATCACAGAAAAATATGGAAAATACCAAAATTGTAAAAAGCATTAATCAAACAGAATATAAAAAAAATCACTTCAACAAGAAAAATAGAAATATGGCTTAAAAGCCTTCACATTGCTAAGCCAGTCACTGCTTGAGGTTACATTTCCACTGGTTGCTAAACATTCAGCTTGTTTAGTTTCATTCTTCTCTGGAGTTTGATTCTTTTCCACACTGCTCTTCGTAATTTGTTTTACCTGGTCACCTTTCACTACTTGACCAACTGGCTTTGACAGCTGTTGATTCCGGTAACACTTTTGACTAAAGTGTTCTACTCTTCCACACTTGAAACAGACAACATTAGGTTTCTGTAGCTGTCTTGAAAAACTGGATGAGGATTTCACATTAGCTTGCTGAGTTGTATTACCTTGTGTACTCTTAGTAGTATCACTTGTAGGTTTCCCATTAAATTTGTTCCTGATATCTGGATGCGACTTAAAACCTGGGCGTTGTTGATTCTGGTACTTGACATTGTAATTGCGTTTGCTAATAATTATGTTGTAATCTTCAATCATTGTAGCAGCTTGGTCAAGTTTCTTAACCTCTCTCTCTCTCAAATAGGCTCTTATATGTTCAGGAATTCCCTTAAGATACTGTTCAAGAACAAGTAATTCTACTTACTCATAAAAAATTTAACTTTAGCAGCTTCTAACCAACGTTTGAAACACCTTCTCACTTCATAAGCATAATCTAAGAAGGTTCCCTTCTCATCTTTTCTTAAATTTCTGAATCTTTCATTGTAGTACTCTGGGGTCATCTGGTAAACTTGTAGCACACTGTTTAAGTACCTTGTAGTCTTTACACTGATCAGCAGTTAAGGCTAGATAAGCACTTCTCCCCATACCAATTAAGACACTTTGTAGCAAAACTGACCATTTATCTTCTGGCCATCCCATACCTGAAGCCACTTTCTCAAAGTGATCAAAAAACTCATCTGGAGCTTCTTCAGTAAACTAAGGGATTAATTTCTGTAATCTCACTACATCAAATACAGGGTCTTGATTCCCTTGGTTAGGGTTAGACGGTGTTACAGGTAATGTGGATCTAGCTCTTATCAATTCTATCTCCCTTTCATGTCTTGCGATTTCTCTTTCCTCTTCTGCTGCTTTTTCTTCTTCTCTTTCTCTTCTTTCTTGTTTTTCCCTGTCTATTCTTTCTCTTTCAGCTTGCATTCTCTCTTTTTCAGCCTGCATTTTCAGCTTAACCAAATTCTCATCTGCTTCAATGCGCCTAAGCTCTAACTCTGCATCACTTTTCTCTTTCTTTTCTTCTTGCTTATTTATAAGATCAGCACGTGCTACATTCAACAACTCTTGAGCCAATTCTAACTCATCTTCATCAATTATTCTACCAGAGTCTATCAATGATTCCATAGCAATACATTTTATTTGTGCCTTTACCATACTAATAGACACGTAACCACTACATGCCACTGCTACAGCGCTCCACTGTGCCTTAGTCAGACTGGTTTCAGATAACACTTGGATGGAAGGGGCTGCTAAAAGCTCCTGAACCTTGAACTGAGCTATTTTCTGTAAGTTATCAACTTACAATTCAACAGAATAAATGCAAAACAAAACTATATGGTCACTCTCCTAACAAAATAGAACCCTAACACCACCAGTATAGACTAGAGTGATAATGTAATCTATTTTCCCGGGTCTCTGGGCACCATTAATACTTGTGACGAAGTGCCAAGTATCTGGTTACTACACTTACCAATCATTAAATGAGTACCTCACAACAGCCAGACACCCGAACCTTCATCACAGTTAAAATACGACTGAATACTCTAAAGGCAACAGTGATCCCTTAAACAACTTACCAGTATTGCAGAAAATCAGATCAAGTTCATTAAAACAGGTGTGAGGTAATCTTATGTGTAATTAAATTAATTACACATAAGATCAACAACTTTAAAAGTTCAAGTATTTCTCTGATTTCAAAAGTCTAAGCACTTCCCTGGTTTTAACTCACTTCAAGTAAACTGAAGAAAAACAGCTCAATTACCACTCTATATTTCTATCTAAACAAATCATATAATTACTTAAGTATACTGGTGAAAAAGAAAACACTTATAAAAATTTGAAATACAAAAATTTATTATTAATCTCAAAATTTACAAGTGAAATTCACAATATCAGGGAAATTTACCGTTACTTGAAAACGAAGCAAAGTTTAATTAATTCTTGAATTACTTAAGTAAAAGTAAATCAAAATTAATTTATCACAAAATTCAAGAGAATTGATTAATTAATCGAAATTCAAAAGTGTTAGGCAATAATCAAAATTTGGAAATTAATTCACAAGTGCCAAACAACAATAAAACTTGAAAAGAATTCAAAGTAAATGCAAGTTAATTCACAAATGTTAAATTCAATGAAATGTGCAACTATTAATTAATGAAAACAACTAAGTTAATCAAACTGTGAATGCAAATGAAAACACATCACAGAAAAATTTGGAAAATACCAAAATTGTAAAAAGCACTAATCACACAGAATATAAAAAAAATCACTTCAACAAGAAAAATGGATAAATGCACAAAAAATAACTTCAAATGAAACAAACACAAAACACAAAAATTTGCAATGTGCAAAAATTGAAATCGTTCTCCAAACCACTGTAACTATTAGTTGCAACTAATATACTTTAATAACACGTTACCTAGGTACCAATTGTTTCTTTCTGCTGCAGCTAGCTCCAAAAATTTCACCAATTCACAATATTTCACAAAAGAAAAGGGGACGTTACACACTTGTACAATGTTTGTTCAGATTCCACAAAAAAGTACTAAATAATACTAACTAACTCTAAGAAATACGAAATCTAAAATTCACGAGTAACCATTCAGTATTAAATTTTTACGTTATTATAATATCAAGTATGGCGAGAGAGAGAGAGGGAGAGAGTGAGGAAAAGACCTTTGTACGCCAGGGATTCAAAGTCTGTAATGAATCTTTCTTTTCGTATGGAAGCTGAACAGTGGATTTCTCACAAAACGTTTTGGACTTGCGAATGATGGTGCAATCTTTCTAGAAGCTTCTAATAACCATTCAGTATTAAATTTTTACGTTATTATAATATCAAGTATGGCGAGAGAGAGAGAGGGAGAGAGTGAGGAAAAGACCTTTGTACGCCAGGGATTCAAAGTCTGTAATGAATCTTTCTTTTCGTATGGAAGCTGAACAGTGGATTTCTCACAAAACATTTTGGGCTTGCGAATGATGGTGCAATCTTTCTAGAAGCTTCTAATATGATGTAACTTTACAGAAAAATTGTGAAATCTTCATGTGGCTATTCTGCAAAGACATACACATATGAAACCAGTTCTGTACGTAATATGCTCAACAAAGATGTACTCGTCTAAAACAGACTCCTTGAGCAAGTAAGACTGACATGTCATGAAAACAAAACGGAGACTTCAAGGTCTCTTATCTAAGGTGTTGACATATTATGGCAACAATTTCTATCTTGGAACGGACAAAGTTAATCTCTCTCTTTTTACATTCTACGTTATATTAACTTGTACATTATGTTATGCGAAATCTGAACATACATTTTTAGACTTCCTATAACTCTAAGCAAAATAAGGAATCTGAAAATGTTGCAAAGCTCTTTTATATTACATTTCATACAGTCAAAGAGAAGATATATGCGTTATGAAAGTAGCAGCATATAATATAATATATATATATATATATATATATATATATATATATATATAGATATATAATAATATATATATTATATATTCTCATATATATATAGTATATATATATAGATGTATATATATATATATGTATATAGCATATATAATCTATTATATAATAGATATATCATATATAGTATATATATAGATATATAGATATATGACTATAATAGATATATATATAGATATATAGATATATATATATATATATATATATATATATAGTATATATATAGATATCTAAGATTTTTTTATATATATATATAGATACACTATATATATATCTCTATATTATAGAGTATATATATAATATATATATATACAATATATATATATAGATATATATATATATCATCTTATATATATATTATAGTATATATATATATATATATATAATATATATATATATATATCGATTATATATATATATCTATATTATAGATATATAGATACGATATATATTTCTATATTATATATAGATAATTATATAATATCTCATATATAGATATATATATATATAATAATTATATATATCTATATAGATAGATATATAATATATAATTAATAAAATATATAATTAATATTATATATATATATAATTATATATAATAAATATAATTATAATATAATATGCATATATATAAGATATATCTACAGATATATATCTATATATATAGATATATATATATATATCTCTATATATATATATATATATATATATATATATCTATATATATATATATATATATATCTATATATATATCTATATATATATATATATATATATATATATATATATATATATAGATATATATATATATAGATAGATAGCTATCTATAGATATATATATATATATATATATATATATATATATATATATATATATATATATATATATATAATAGATATAGATATATATATATATATATATATATTATATATATATATATATATATAATATATATATATATCTATATATATATATATATATATATATATATATAATATATATATGCATTATGAAAGTATCAGCATATAATAATATATATATATGTCAGGTATTTCGTTTCTTAAAACTAGAATCTGGAGTGTTGGTTCTATTTTCATCCAATAGATGGCGTTGGTTGTCCATTCTATCATCCTTGGGTATAGTTTGCATTCGCTTTAATAGATGGCGTTGGTTGTTCTGTTCGTTATTTTAGTGTCCTTGGTATTACTTATTGTTTACTTTTGATTTACTTTCCAAGTGATAGCCACTACCTTACGAACCTCGCAACCTTTCACATGGTAAGAAGTTATTTGTTCTTTGTTGTACACCTTATGTTCTATGTAAATAATTATGTAAAGCTATTATGGTTTAATAGTGATATGTTAACAGTGACCTTTTGTTCTAAGCTATTGTTTGTGTATTTATTTTGTGGACACTCTACCTTACCTTGCCTTGCCTTGCTTGACATTATCTTGCCTTATGGTGTCTTGTCTGTTTGACATCTTGTCTTAACTTGTATGACCTGTTGGATGTACCGTTTTACTTACCTGGTGCAAGATCTGTCATCATGGATCTACAATCTTCAGCCATCTAGACAATTTCAAGAATGTACCCACATTCTAAACCACTACGTACCATCTTCAGCCATCTAGATAATTTCAAGAGTGTACCCACATTCCAACCTACGTGTCATCTATTACTATTATGAATTATTCTATTTATTGTTAATAAATTGATAATCTTTATAATTCTTTTTACTTGATACCAGTCTAGCAAAAGTGTTAGGTAGCAAGCGCCTAATACATTTCCATCCATGCAAATAAAAGCTTGACAATTGGCGCAGTGAGTAGGATTATTTGCAGAATTGCTAGACTGTTTAACTTATGTATAATTTATATTTACAGTTTACTGCTGACAACTCTGTGAACTTCGTTACCTGTGAAGGTTGGTGGATTTCATTCAAGTGTTCTGCAAGGTTTGTGGCCTATCACTGGAAGTAATATCACTGGAGTTAAGGTAAAGTTCTGTCTGTTGTTTCTTTTGTGTCTGGCGAGTTGTCATGAAAGCGCTTTATTTAAAGTGGAATAAATTCTCGTTGTGGTGTAATATAAATTTGTATTTGTTCGTTTAGTCATATTACGATCTAGGAAAAGGTTGAGGTCGGGAAGTGAATTAGAAACTGTATCGTTATCCTATTAATTCTAGCTAATTTAGTCTTAATGATTGTAGGGCTTGTTAGGGGTAATGTTAGTTTAATGTTCCTTTAAGTTCCGATTGTTTTCTCATCCTTGAATATTCCTATTGTGTATTCATTTTCCTTATGCTAGTTTTTTTTGGCATGGAAAATTTTGTCATTGATGGTGGAAAACCCATAATAGACATTGGTAATCATTGAAGTACTACTTTTAAAAGTTGAGTTCATGATTAGCCATATTTCATAATTTAATGTTTGCTAATACTTATGAAGTGTTGTTGTTTATTTTATTAACTGTATGCTTACCCATCATTATTATGGATCTTAGTGATTTGATGGATAAGGCTATTAAGCTTGGTATGAAAACTGCTGAAGCTGAGGAATTTATAGCAAAGCAACAGGCTAGAGAGGATAGAGTAGCTGAAAGACAGGGCAGAAAAGGAGAAAGACAGGGCAGAAAAGGAGAAAGATAGGGCAGAAAAGGAGAAAAGGTTTCAGTTAGAGTAGGCAGAAAAGGAGAGAGATAGGATGTTTAAATTGGAATGTCTTAAGAGAGGAAGGGAGGAGAAGGAGGAAGACAGGAAACATGAGTTAGCCAAAGCAGAGTTGAGAAATAGTGGTGCTATAGGTGGTGTAGGTAGCTAGAATGTAATATCTTTGCCAAAAATTCCCCCCTTTGATGAGAAAACTGATGAAATTGATGTGTACATGAATAGATTTGAGAAATTAGCTGAATTTCATAAATGGGATCAGGAAGACTATGATATTATGTTAGGCACATTATTAAGGAGACGAGCTTTGATAGTGTACTGTGGACTTTACCCTGCTATTGCAAGTAATTATCAGGAATTGAAGGCAGCCTTATTGAAAGCGTTTCAGGTCAATCCTCAGGTATATCGAAAGAAATTTAGAGAGATTTATTGAAACTAATGAAAGCTTTGTGCAGTATTCATATAGACTAAGACAGAATTTTGATAAGTGGTTGCAATTAGCTGATGTTAATAAATCTTATGATGTCTGTGATTTTATGATTATGGATCAATTGTTGGCTAATAGTTCAAGGGATTTGCGAACATTTCTTTTAGAAAGGGTTTGTAAAAATTCTCATGAAATGGCGTTAGCTGCTGATAGGTATCTGATTGCTCACGGACTTAATAAATGTAGAAATTCTAAATTTAAGTCTGATAAATGTTCCAAGTTAGGAATGCAACCTAAATCTGATAAAGTAGGTGTTGATAATCTTAAAACATTGCAGTGCCACCTATGTAAAGAAATTGGGCATATTAAACCCAATTGTCCAAATAATCCTGTTAATTTTGCTCAGTCTAAATCTTCTAATAAAAATATTCCTAAGATCAGTATCGCTCTAGCTAGTGAAGAAAAACCCAAGAATGCTATTGTGGATGAGAAAGGAATAGTTTTTAACAAAACAGTAGAGGTCTTGTTTGATACTGGGTGTAATACTGTTGTTCTTAACGAAACTTTGATTCCAACACCTTATCTCAGTAAGGCTAAAACTGTGAAGGTGTATAATTTCATGGGTGTTCCCATATATCTGCCCAAAATTAGATGTTATATTAGAAGTAAATTCTTTTCAGTTAGAGTAAATGCTATCGTAGCACCAATTAAATGTTCTGATGTAATTGTTGGGTTAATACCTGGATTGAAACATCACATACAGGCAGGAATAAAATTGAGTAGAATACCTGTGCCAGATAACGAATTAGATGTAAATAAGTTAAATGTTAATGTGATTACAAGAGAACAGAGTCTTAGGAAAACTATTAAAACCTTTGTCTGATGTCTTGTCTGAAGTTCAAGTAAATCCAGTAGATTTTAGTAATAAACAGTGGACATGTGATTCTCTGAAGTCAATTAGGAAAAGCTTGAAGGAGGAGGAAGAAATAACTTGCAAAGGGAGAGTTAAGTATGTAGTACATAATAACGTGATTTATCGTAAGTGTGCGTAAAGTAAAAATCAGCTAGATTTTGGTAAAATGCAAATTTTAGTTCCTCTCAAGTATAGAGATATAGTTATGAAACTTGCACATGAATCACTTTTTTCTGGTCATTTTTCTTCTAGGAAAACTATTGACAAAGTGCTTGGTAAATTTTATTGGCAGAGGGCTAGTGCAGAGATTGATAGATATTGTAAGTCTTGTCATAAGTGTCAGAAATTTGGGAAAAGAGTAAAGAAAGTCTGTGTAAAATGCCTATAGTTTCTGAACCATTCAGTAGAGCGGCTATTGATATTGTGGGTCCGATTGTTCCAGCCTCAAGTCGTGGTCACAAGTATATTCTTACAATAATTGATTTAGCTACACGCTACCCTGAAGCTGTACCTCTCAGAAATATTGATACTGTTACTATAGCTGAAAGTTTAGTAGAAGTATTTTGTAGAGTTGGGGTACCAAAAGAAATACTAAGCGACAGGGGAACTCAGTTTAAGTCAGATCTCATGGCAGAAATACATAGATTATTATCAATTAGAGCTTTATTCACAAGCCCATATCATGCTGCATGTAATAGAACTGTTGAACGGATGAATGGTGTACTTAAAAATATGTTAAAGAAAGTTTGTAGTGATCATCCAACAGAATGGGACCGGTATATTCCTGTTCTTTTCACTTATCGTGAAATTCCCAACGATACTCTAAAGTTTAGCCCATTTGAACTTTTGTATGGACGTAGTGTCCGTGGCCCTTTAACAATCCTTCATGAATTGGTTGGTGGTAACAATGCTGATGATGAAATCAAAACTACTTACCAGTATGTTTTAGATCTGCGTTCTCGATTGCAAGAGATGGCCCAGATTGCAGTTAGTAATGCTGAAATAAATTCACTTAAATATAAAGAGTATTTTGATCGTAAAGCAAAGCCAAGAAAGTTTGTGGAGGGAGATGAAGTTCTAATTATGTTGCTAAATAATACAAACAAATTTCTAATGCAGTGGAAAGGACCTTATGTGATTGATCGTTGCCATAGTAATGGAGTTGACTATTTTGTAAAAGTAGGAAATAATCTTAAACTGTATCATGCCAATATGTTGAAGAAGTACTTTAGAAGGAAGATTGTAAACGTTATTCAAAAAGCAGTAGAAGAGGTCAAAACTTCAAATGGTTTGTTTGGTAATGTTAACTTTGAGGTTGTTAATGTTGGAGAACCTGTTTCAGATCTATGAGATATAGAATATCTGGAGGTTGATAAAACCAGTTATCAAATAAGTAAAGATTTTAAAATTCTCAAACTGATGAACTTGTTAATGTTTTGGATAAGTTTCATGATGTAATTAATGATAGACCTGGAGTTGCTAGATATATGGAACATGATATTAAATTGACTTCTAATATTCCAGTTCGTGCTAAACTTTATCCTGTTCCAATTAGTTTAACTGATGAATTTAACAATCAGGTTGATCAAATGCTCTCATTGGATATAATTGAACAATCTAATTCTCCATATTGTTCCCCAGTTGTCTTCGTTAAGAAGCAAGATGGATCTTTGAGATTGTGTGTTGACTTTCGAAGTCTTAATGAAATAACGTATTTGATGCCGAACCCATGCCACGTATGAATGAATCTTTACATAAGCTTGCTAATAAAGTCTATTTTACAGAACTTGATTTGTCAAAAGGATACTGGCAGGTACCCTTAATTTTAGAAAGCAGAAAGTATACTGCATTTGCAACAAAGCATGGTTTGATGCAATCCAAGAAGATGCCGTTTGGACTTAGCACAGCTTGTTCAACTTTTGTTAGACTTATGAGAAAAGTCTTGGCTGGTTTGGAAAATACTACATGTTATTTTGATAATGTTCTTATTTATAGTAATAATTGGTCAGATCATATAGTTCATCTTAAAAATGTTTTGTTAAGGTGAGGAGAACATGGATTAACAGTTGGCCCTAAGAAATGCTTCTTTGCTTATAAGAAAATTAAGTATTTAGGATATTCTCTTGGTAACAATTCTTTAACACCTCTTGATAATAGAATTGCTGATATAGTAAATCTTCCCCTTCCAGAAACAAAGAAACAATTAAGATCTTTTGTTGGAGTTGTAGGATTTTATAATAAGTTCATTCCACATTTCTCTGTTCTTTCTGCACCATTAACAACTATGCTTAAGAAAGGGAGTTGCAATATTCTGAAATGGACTGATGAACAAATTAAAAGTTTCAATAATTTGAAAGCTTCTCTAACTAAATCTCCTATTTTGTTATTGCCAGATTTTAATAAGACCTATCTTCGAACGGATGCATCCATGGATGGTATTGGTGCAGTTTTATTGCAAGAAAGTGATAATGTTCTTATGCCTGTGTCATATGCTGGAAAGAAATTTTCAGATGCCGAAAGACTTTACTCTACAATTGATAAAGTGTTACGCTATTGTTTGGTCTATTTTAAAATTTAAGGAATATCTGTATGGGAAAGAATTCATCCTGCAAACAGATCATCTTCCATTAACTTATCTAAATTCCATGAGGAATAAGAATGATCGTTTTATGCGATGGGCTCTTAGCCTGCAACCTTATAATTTCCTGGTTGAGCATATCAAGGGGTCGGATAATATCTGTTCAGACATGCTTAGCCGATGTATATTACATTTTGAATATGATAGTTTTATTTAGAGATTCTAGTTTTTCTTGGTATGGGGGTTTGTCAGGTTTTTCCTTTCTTAAAACTAGAATCTGGAGTGTTGGTTCTATTTTCATCCAATAGATGGCGTTGGTTGTCCATTCTATCATCCTTGGGTGTAGTTTGCATTCGCTTTAATAGATGGCATTGGTTGTTCTGTTTGTTATTTTAGTGTACTTGGTATTACTTATTGTTTACTTTTGATTTACTTTCCAAGTGATAGCCACTACCTTACGAACCTCGCAACCTTTCACGTGGTAAGAAGTTATTTGTTCTTTGTTGTACACCTTATGTTCTATGTAAATAATTATGTAAAGCTATTATGGTTTAATAGTGATATGTTAACAGTGACCTTTTGTTCTAAGCTATTGTTTGTGTATTTATTTTGTGGACACTCTACCTTACCTTGCCTTGCCTTGCTTGACATTATCTTGCCTTATGGTGTCTTGTCTGTTTGACATCTTGTCTTAACTTGTATGACCTGTTGGATGTACCGTTTTACTTACCTGGTGCAAGATCTGTCATCATGGATCTACAATCTTCAGCCATCTAGACAATTTCAAGAATGTACCCACATTCTAAACCACTACGTACCATCTTCAGCCATCTAGATAATTTCAAGAGTGTACCCACATTCCAACCTACGTGTCATCTATTACTATTATGAATTATTCTTTTTATTGTTAATAAATTAATTTTTTAATAATTATAACTTTTTACTTGATACCAGTCTAGCAAAAGTGTTAGGTAGCAAGCGCCTAATACATTTCCATCCATGCAAATAAAAGCTTGACAATATATAAATATATATATAATATATATATATATATGTAATGTTAATATGTATATGTATATGTAAATGTATATGATATATATGTCTATGTATATATATGTATATATAATATGTATATATGTATATATATTTCATATATGTAATATTATGTATATATGTATTATAATAGTATATATATGTATATATATTATGTATATATATAATTATCTATATATGTATACATATGTTAAAAAAAAACATATATTATAGTATAATTTATATGTATTAATGTATATGTATATATATATATATGTATATATATATCTGTATATAATGTATATATGTATATTATATATGTATATATATATGTATATATATATGTATATATATATTATCTATATATGTATATATATATGTATATATATTGTATATATATATTTATATATTGTATATGTATATATATATGTATATTATATATGTACTATTATAGTTATATGTATATATATATTGTATATTTAGTATATTATGGGTATATGTATATTATATAAGTATGTAATGTGTAGGGGTATATATATATGTAAATATGTATTATATATGTGTATGTATATGTATAAATGTATATATGTATATGATATATATGTATATTATGTATATATTATATATATATTTAGTTATAGTATATATATGTATAT
>NC_061088.1:80851552-80895657 GCF_015104395.2 Macrobrachium nipponense
CATGGAAAATTAGTGTTACTTGAAAACAAAGTAAAGTTTAATTAATTCTTGAATCAATTAAGTAGAATTAAATCAAAATTAATTTATCACAAAATTCAAGAAAATTAATTCAATCAAAATTCAAGTGTTAGGCAATAATTGAAATTTGGAAATTAATTCACAAGTGCTAAACAACAAAACTTGAAAAGAATTCTAAGTAAATGCAAATTAATTCTCAAGTGTTAAACTTAATTAAATGTGCAATGAATAATTAAGGAAGATAACTAAGTCAATTAAATTGTGAATGCAAATGAAAATACAGAAAAATATGGACAATACCCAAATTTCAAAAAGTATTAATCCCACAGAATATAAAATAAAAAGGCACACTTCAATAAGAAAATGGACAAATGCACAAAACATAAAAATCACTTCAAATGAATAAAAACAAAACACAAAAATTTGCTTTGTGTAAAAGTGTAAATTTCACTCAAACCATTGTAACTATTAGTTTTTACCAAACCTTCGTAACCATCTGTTATTAGTTAACTACTGTTCCTATCAGTTATTAGTCGCAACTAATAAAAATATAACACACTTTACCTTTTTGGTATACCAATTTCTTTCTTTGCTGCAGGCTTGTTTCACACTTTCACAAAACCAGGCGCTGTTACTCAACAATGTTTGTTCAGATTCCACAAAAAAACACTAAATAACACTAAATAAACTCTTAAGAAATATCAAATCTGAAATTCTCAAGTTACGAGTGACCATTCAATAAGTACGAAATCGTTACGTTACTTTAAAATCAAAAGTGCTATGCGATGGAGAGAGAGGGAGAGAGAGAGAGAGATGTGATTGCTTTGAGTATCTAAGCCCGAATGAAAAACTTCTCCCTTACGGAAGCTGGACAGGGGAGATGACACAAAACGTTTTGGGCAATAATTCTTTCTAGAAGCTTTGAAATCTTACACAACTTTACATACAAAATGTGTAATCTGCATGTATATATATATATATATATATATATATATATATATATATATATATATATATATATATATATATATATATATATATATATGCTTAAAAAATCACAGTAGATGCACGTGACTTCATTAAATAAGTGAATACCACAGGAAAATGATAATCAGAAATCCAAGTGCTTTCGTCTTTACTAAGACATTGTCAAGGAACGAATGAAATACAATTGGAGAGAAAGTTATCAGGTAAACAACAGATCAAAACTACCAGATGGTTAATTGTCAAAAGGGTAAAAGTTAAGAAGATAATCCAGGATTATCGGATATCACACGGTCACAAACCAAATCATAGATTTAACCCTAACAGAAACTACAAATTACCCATAGCTATTCAAAACATGTAAAAACTGAATATATTAATTTTGTTGCTTATATTTATCTACAACTTTTTTTCATTATGAAGGCATCAAGTTTAAATAAACCAAGAATTAAATTTAGAACATTTCTATTATTATTTGACTTGATGAAACAAGATTCAATGATATTCCTTTTAACTGTCTCATTAGATGGGATTAAAGCTTTTGCTTGACTCCAGTTAATAGGATGATCTAAATCTCTCATATGTACGAATAATGCATTCGATATTTGCCCAGTTCTCACAGAATATTGGTGCTGTTTGAGACGTTGTGAAAGAGACTTACCGGTCTGTCCGTAATAGACTTTATCACACTTTTTGCAAGGAATTTCATATATGCAGCCTGGAAGATCTTTAGGAGAATTTTTTATTACTAAATTCTTGACATTAATATTACTGAAAACAACATTTATATTAAAAAGCTGTAAAATTCTAGGAATATCTAAAAACCTTTCATCATAGGGTAATTTTAAAATGTTATGCTTACTAAATTCAAGTTTGTCATTAGTTAAATAAAATGTTTTTCTAGCTCTTTTCCATGCCACATCTACAAAAGTCGTTGGGTATTTAAGTTTCAATGCAATATCATAAATAGTTTTAATCTCAGCGTCAATAAACTGCGGGCTACAGACACGTAAAGCACTTAGGAACATCCCAGAAAGAACAGAGAATTTAACATTTTGATGGTGATTGGAGTAGTAATGAACAAAAGAGGCAATGATAGTTGATTTCCGAAATACTGAAAAGGTGAAATATCTATCATTTCTACGGACAGTTACATTCATTCGTTCCTTGACATTTCTTAGTAAAGACGAAAGCGCTTGGATTTCTGACTATCATTTTCCTGTGGTATTCATATATATATATATATATATATATATATATATATATATATATATATATATATATATATATACCATGAAATATAGTTCACCAGCTTATATTTTATTATGATTAGTCATATTTAAAGGTAATTGTTATATCCTAAGACTAGGTCATTCATATGTGTACATACGTATGTACATACATACATACTCGTATGTAATTCTTGAGCATATATACATACATTATTATATATATATATATATATATATATATATATATATATATCTATATTATCTATATATATATATATATATATATATCTATATATATCTATATATATAAAGATATATATCTCTCTATATATTATATATTATATATATATATATATATCTATCTATATATATCTATATATATAGATATATATATATATATATATATATATATATAGTATATATATGTATATATATATCTATATATATATCTACATATATATATCTATATATATATATATATCTATATATGATATATATAGATATATGTATTATATATATATATATATATATATATGTATATATATCTATATATATGTATATCATATATATTATATATATATATATATATATCTATATATATACTATATATATATATATATCTATATATATATATATCTATATATATATCTAGATATATATAATATATTAATATAGTATTAGATAATTATATTATATATATATATCTATATATATAGATATAATGATATGTATATATATATATCTAATATATATATATGTAATTATGATATGTATACTATTATCTACTATATATATATATCTACATAGTATATATATCTATATATAATACATATTAGATATCTATTATATATATATATTATATATATCTATCTATAATTATATATATATATATTATTGTAATGTTATTTCTTATATAGATTATGGTATAATATATATATATATGTATATAATCTATATATATATATATATCTTATATATATTATCTATATAGATCTATATATATTATCTATATCTCTCTAATCTATATATATATATATATATAGATCTATATATAATATATATATATATATATATATATATATATAGATATATATATATATATATCTATATATATATCTAAATATAGATATTTATATATAGATATATATCTCTATATATATATATATAATCTATAGATATATTATCTATATATATAATTCTTATAATAATAAGATATCTATATATATATATATATATATATTATATATATATCTATTATGTTATATATGTATATATATAATATCTACATATATCTTATATCTATATATATATATAATCTATATATATATAAGAGATATATATTTATATATAAATATGTAGTGTTATAGTATGTATATCTATACTATATATATATATATATATATATATATATATATAAAATATATATAATATATATATATATAATCATATATATTCTATATAAGATATATATAGAATATATATATATATATATATATATATATATTATACTCTTATATATATATTATATTTATATATAGATACCTATTATATCTATATAATATTATAATATATATATATATACAAATTATATATATATGTGTGTGTGTGTGTGTGTGTGTGTGTGTGTGTGTGTGTTTGTAAGAGAGAGAGAGAGAGAGATTTAATCCTAATGGAGACGTGGACAAATTTAAATCCATTAAATCTGGACAAAAATCCTCTATCTTCGCATATGCAGAACAATCAAGAACGGTGATGCCCATACAGTGCAGGTGGTTTGAGCAAAGCTAAAATGATTTACCTTGGTTACATTACAACCTCATCAATTTCATCCAGGTACTATTTAAGGCCATCGTTGAACTCTACGTTTAGGTGGAAGAGGTACTTTTTCTAGAAACATTGGCAGTCTAGGAGACAAGTAACGAATAATAATTAGGTCTTACATGTGTTGAGGAACCAGTATACGAGACGGGAAAACGTATTCATTGACCACATGTCACATCTGTTGGAGGGTTAGGTCACAGGAGGGATTTGGTACTTAGACGATCGGTTTCTCTAGGTTCGATCGTTCGTGCCACGATCCCGCGATCGTTCAGCAAGGTGGGAGACGACCTAACTGGTGTCTTTGAGTTCCATCTATTTTGTAATAAATATCTTACGAGGGTCAAAACGACCCCCTGTTTAAATAATAGGAGAGAAACCCTAACTGGAAAGCGTAGCTAACTGAAAATCAGGTATTAAAAACTCTAGGTGAATTCAAACTCCCGCTTTGCAAAAATATAATCTTTATTTCCCAAAATAGCTAACATGAAAATGGAATAAAATGAGTTAAAGAACATCCCACAAAAATCATTAAACTACCATTACTCTTCCACGAGATCGCATTAGAATCAAATTTTAATGGTGACTTCGAATCCATTTGAAAATGAGAATATAATTATCAAACAATAAAATGTTCAAGTTCGTCAATAAATGAGTGTCACACCACACTTCCCTTTCTCTAGAAACTGAACTCAATGTCACTTCATAAAATGTATAACTTTTCAAAGTTTTTTTCACTTTACCTTACGACATATCTACAAGCGCGCTCCTCTATGGCGAGTTTCCACACTTAACGAATATCAGCTAATGTCCGCTTAATCGCCTCACTAGGGGTTTTTTATTCCATCCATTTCATCTTACAAGCGTACGTATGCATGCTGACCAACAGATGTACGGATACACGCACACTACTGAACACACGAATGCATGCATGCTAGTCTATCTATGCGTTTCCATTTCCTATGTAAACATTTTATCTAGCGTATGTATCGTTGACCTGAAATAACCTTTCCTTGAGGTTTACCTCATCTTCTAGAAAGCGCCGCCATCCCGTCGTCCGCGATCGGTGTGTTTTCGACTTGTGTCTCATATCAGCATCCTGAGGAATTCACTGTTTTGCACCTTTCTCTAAGCACCAAGTGCTAAGGTTATCAACCCCATTTATTTTAATATGCATCTGTCCAGTGCCTTAACAAATACACAGGCTACTAAGTGAGTGCGTAAGATGATCCCAACTGGGGTTTGTTTTGGAAATGAAATTGTTGCTCCCTTGCACAATTTGAACCTTTCCGGGGGCAGTCAAATTTTCGACATCCGAAGAATTTTAAAATAATATCTTGAGTTGTTGCATTCTTGCCCACTGTTCTATGGGAAGGTGTCATCTGTGGTGGTTAAGTCACATTTTTGCTTTTCTCATCTTCATTATTGCTACTTCTGTTGCTGTTTATAGCACAGTTGTATACCTGTTATTATTGATGTTCTTAGCATAGTCAGCTTTATCACTACTTCCACTAGGGTATTTCCACCTTAAATAGCTGCCTTTTGTGACGCTGGATTTATAATATACAGATATAAATTTTACTGTTATAGCTTTCAGGATTATAACCTTGGCGGTTCTCACAGGATTTCTGTTCCACATTTTCGTTGCCTTCTGATTCATGGGATTTTCTTGAATACCACACTGCTGTTAAAAACCATCGTTCATGTTAATTATCACTGATAATGGCAGCGTTCCAGACATCAAAGGAGAAATTTATCTGGCGTCTTCTTTTACGACTGAATGTTTCGTTCATTGAGAAACTGTTAATGAATGAATGCCTAGATCGTTAGTGTGTTCTATGAGGCGACGACTGGCAGTGCTTTCAAGGAGCTTCTCTTTTGGCCACAGAGTGGCTGACGAATGTACTAGATTTATTATAGACCGTATTCACCAGTGCACTCGCCATTGGTCAGATATATGCCATTTCCATATTTCAATTGATCGTATGTCATGCGCGAAAACTAGAATTATTCACTGAATGGAATTTTGCTTTCAGTGAATAGTTTTTAAGAATTTGTTTACATAAACTCGGAGTGACTCCCAAATAGTTGGTAAGAACAATTGCACGTAGATATAGTATTATTATTATTATTATTATTATTATTATTATTATTATTATTATTATTATTATTATTATTATTATTATTGGGGAGGACAGGGGATCTTATTGAAAACTCTTTCTTCGACGACACTCATGTAGAAGTTGGCAAATAGAACCCTAATGGGTATCCCATTCCCACGCCGTCAATCTGGCATCATTATTATTATTATTATTATTATTATTATTATATTATTATTATTATTATTATTATTTAGAAGAATGAACCCTTTTCATAGGAAACAAGCCCACAGGAACCAATGACGCGAAATTCAAGCTTCCAACTAATGTAACAGAAGGTAATAGAAAATGTATAAAGAAGAGATCAGTAATTGGAAAAGAAAGAAGGAATTAGATGATGAATAAATATAAACATACAGATTATAACTGTATCGGTGATGAAAAGAATTAAAAAACAACAGTTCTTTGAGATATATTTGATAAAATATATCTCAAAGATATATTTTATCAAATACCCAGCCGCACCCCCCAGACCCAGCCACCCCAAAATTACACCCCTGGCCCACAGTGCTCCACACAAAGTGCATAACGGCACAAAATCCCATACCGGAATTTGGTAATTTTGACGACAGTTCGCCCGGGAAACTGAAACTTAATTTACACAGAAATCAAATAACTACAGATAACTTTGTAGATGATTTTCCTTCTAGATTCGAAAGTGCTACCCAAATGGCGTCAAAGAATACTGAAATATACAAATGGATGCAGCGGCCAAATTGTTGACTGTCACAATCCTTCCTTCTGAAGCACAGAAAAAAAGGGCACCTTGCTATAAAAAAAAAAAAAAAAAAAAAAGTTCAAAATAAACCGTCTCCTGGTTTCTGGAACTAGAAGAATCATGCATATGGAATTTAAGTCCATTATTATTCTTAGAATATAGTTTACTTTACTTTTGTGTTTAAGGAAGTATTTTCAGTGAAATTGTACGTCAATATTCATTTGCTCTCAGGATCTTCTACACGTATGGAAATGAGAGAGAGCGAACCCTAGACTATAAGATTCCATGAACTAGTATGCGCTGGAAGTTTGTTTCGATTTTGACACGTTCGAGTGTGCGTACATATTTATAGAGGTTGTTGGGTTTATTTTTGCGTTGTAAGTCTGTTCGTCGGAGTTCTTGCATGCCTGTGCCTTTGGTTGAGCTGATGTGTCAGTGGGGATTGGTGGGTTTCATTTGCGCGTGCGCTGTGGGTATTTGCGCAATCACGTATCCTTTACACACCAGGTGATTGGTCGAGGCATATTTGGGGTCGGGGTGAAGCGAGTGATGAGCGAGACCTGATGGCCCATGATTGGTCCTGATGAGGGAAATTATTCTCAAGTCGCTCTCTGCTTGAATAAGATCAAGACCTTCATAGTTCGAAAGATCGGCCCATTGCCTGCCTGAGCCTCTCGCCTGGAGGTCGAATTCGTCTGTGAACGAAGGTAAAAGAATCCAGTTTATTTTAGTATATTATGTAGTCTGCGTTTGTTTGTATCTTGGTCAAAATTGCTAAATTCTTGATGTCTTTAGTGAGGACGTGTGTGCACTTTTATTCTTTCCGAAACATGAATTGCCAGTATCTTTTAACGAAAGAAATAGGTTCTTTTGAAAGGTTTTCAGCAAAGGCCGTATTCATGTATTCTCTCAGTATTCGAAGAGAAGGCTAACCCATTTATGTTGTCCTTATAGAAGAAAATTGACTGAAGAACTTTGGCAGACTTTATTGAATGCCATTATCCACGTCAGCACCGTCAGCATTATGAGATGTGTGTTTTTGCTTGTGAAATGACATATTACATCCTTGTAAGAGCTTCCCTGTAATGATTACTGTTGCTCATCATTATCAGCTTATTAATATTCCTACCCTTCAGTTTATAACTATTATTATCAATAGAATTGGTAAAGTCTGAATTGCTATTTATTTCTCAATGATAATTACACAAACGGAAACAAATTAAGATGCCATTCGGAAATTTAAGAAAAATTACTTCTAGATATCTTTCAAAATATTTATATATAATTATAATAATATATATATATATATATATATATGTATATCATATATTTGTATATATAATTATATATACATATATTTGTATATTAGATATATATACATATCATTATATAATAATAATATATATTATAATATATATATCATATATATAGATATATATATATATATATATATATATATATATGTGTGTGTGTATGTATATATCTATATATATATATATTAGATATATATATATATATATATATATCTATATGTATATATATATATATATATATATATAATATATATATATATATAGATTATACATATAGATTATATATCTATATATATATATATATATATATATCATATATATATATATCTATATATATATCTATATATATATACTATCAATATATATATATATATATATATATATATATATAGATGATATATATATATATATAAGCTGGAATGTGTGGGGCGGAAGCTTAGCCAATGATGGTCAATAGTGGCAGATACAGCAGCAGTTGTGAGCGAATTTCGCAATATATTTATTATTAGGAAGTAATGAATGAGCGGATTCATAGCGAAAGCTCCACTCAGACAAACAGTTTATTTCAACACTTTTGTAATGATGGTTTTGAAGGTCAAGAATATCCTCATTGTCAATCTTCCCCATTGTTGAATTACCCCTCAAAATGGTGGACAGGTGTCGAACCCTCAACTTGGCATAGTTGCTCAAACGGCAACACCCTCTGTGCCTTCTTGTTGATAACTTACAACGAATCATTTCTAGGTTGCAGTCTGCCGTACCATCTCTTTACTAAGTAAATTATGCCCAAGTGCTTTATTTTATTCTTTATTAATTGCTCAAATCTCTCTATGTATTTTCATAGTAATCACATCCGTAGCTACATAAATCTTACTTTGGATTCGATAATTATCTTCACTCTTATTTAATTTCGGATTTTTCCCTCTTTCTTTGTTTGATTTCTGTTACTGTCACTTTCCTTCTCTCCCAGATCTATTCTGGCTATTAAGCAGCGACATTTCCTTCCTGTTACTTTATACATCCAAACATTAACCAGCCCATTTACCCTGTTTGTGTGTGCGTGTTTTTTTTATATATATGTATGTGTGTCTTTATAGCAAAATCAGGAAGTCTTCTTTATATGACAGAAATCCTTTATTATGATGTACCGATGTTCTAAATGGACACCTTTCTCTTCTCAGGTGACAATGCGTTTCGAAGGCCTGTTGATCTTCTCAGCTATAGTGCTGCTGGCGTTGAGGAAATCAGGCTCTGTTAAGATACAACCCTCAAAGACTTTTGAATTATTCCTTACTGGACAAAAGCTTAATGGGAGTTACACATCATTCTCTTCAAATAATGTCCAGAGGTAACAGCCGTTCAAGTATTTAAGCTTAAATATGCAATAAAATCCGATTGGTATTAATCACTCATTGAAGTTGGTGTAGTATTCCAATGCAATTGCACAATGTTGACTGTAATCATATTACTGAGAAGCAGTGATTGGTGTGTTATTTTGTAAGTAAACAGATGGCTGTGGGTGCAGAAGCATAATGCACGGGTGTATACTTCAGTCATGGTTTGGGAGAGAGGGAAGGATGTTCTTCTTAGGGATGGTCAAGCTTCCACACTTCTGTTTCATACACCTAAAGGGAAGGTGCATGGCAGTTACAACCAAATATCTCTTTACTATTAACAAATGATGACTAAAAGATTAAATGTTAACTAAAAAGACAAGACATCAACACTGGTGTAGGAGGACCCACGAATTCCTGAGCTGACCTTTGCACCGATTCATATCGTTCTTCGACAGAGAGTCTAGTTGAAATGGAATTGATTTCCCTTATTGCAAGAAAAGTTACGAACTAATGACTTACTGAAATAGATTTACACTTTACTTAAGTGGTAGTCACTGGTGTATGCAGCATCAAGTATTCCCACGAAAAGGACCCTCTTTTTCTGTATGATTAATGTTATTCCAGTATTTATTTTTTTTAGTCCATCATTTACAGCCAACCTTCTCATCATTCCATTCAACTGAACGGACAAGTAGCATGCAATCTGACTTCATTAACAGTTCCCCAAACGCCTTCAAAATAGTTCTATATCGCATTTGATGATTGATCTAGTTTGTACTCGTCCATTAGCAAATCCGTATTGGATAAAACTTGAAAGACCTGACTGACCGTCACAAATACTCCAGTGCTAACAATGGCAATGAACTGGTTTGCAGTTGATGTGCTTAAAAAGGTCTTCAAATAAGCTTTTCAGAATTTCAGAAATCAATTGAGGCAGTCAACAATTACTTTACTTGGAACAGATACAGCAACACAATTTTCAAAAATGCAATTGGATGAGAAACAAACACTTGACCAGGGTGAATAAAAAAAAAACATACATATACACACACACACAAACACACACACCCTAAAGCTGTATGTGTATATCATCACTCATGAATAGCATTTGTCCCTAGTGTCATTTTGACAATTATCTTTTTGCGCCTGGGATTTCTGTCGATGAAATATTTTTTGCTCGCAGGTAAGTTTTCAAAAACCTGTTCCTAGTCCAAGCAGGAGTAATTATATTAATAAATGTTACCATTTTTCTGTCTTTAGACAAGTAAAAATTAGCTGTAGTTTCCAGCTGGGTTTTCCCTGGATGAGATGTAAAACTAAATACAACTGCTGGTTACTTTTCATCTGTCCATCCGCCTGTGGTGTTTTTGTATGGTAACACTGCGTCCCGGCCTTTAGATAGTTACATTCAGCTTACATTCAACGATTATGATAATAGCCTATTTCGAATATTAACGGTGTAATGCGCATACAGTAAATTATTGAAACACTTTTCAGTTGCAAATGTACACCCAGATATCCTTTTATTTACCTAAAACTTACACATAGCGTAACTATCTAAAGCCCGGGACGCAGTGTTACCATACAAAAACACCACAGGCGGATGGACAGATGAAAAAAAAAAAACAGAGTATAGTTGATATGACATTTTCATTTCTGTCAGGGGACTTTTTCAGAGCTTGTACCAGAAATATGCTGATATTCTGGAAAATCTTGTCATAAGCCAGACTTCCCAGCGGTTCAGAGGAATTCATAGATGCGAGTCACTAAAATTAAAAACACATCTATAACTTCCAACGTCTTCCTGGTTCACACCATTCACGAGATGAAGATATCTTCATTTTGAAGTTACATTTCTTGTTCATCTCGATTCTGTTCATTGCCAAAAGCTGATCATTCTTTGGAAACCACCAGAGAAACGCGATTATTTTTAAAAACTAGTTAGTGGGGCCCGGTACCCGGGCGATGAGGCCGGATGCCCCTGCCCCAGACGAGGTGACGGTACTCTAAAGTAATAGTTATCTAACACCGGTGTTTTTTTGCCGAGCTAACGTTCGAACTTCTTACTTCCTTTTCTTGTTATTTCCTATGCTGTTGTACCTGCCCTGCTTGTCAGTACGTAAGAATTCACACTTTAATGTTTACAGTCAACTACCAAACGAGTGGTAGTTTTCCCAGATGTAATTTTCACCCATATCTTACCATATTCAGCAACGATTTGAAAATGGCTTGGTCTTCTTAGTTAGGTAGTAACTGAGTAGGGAAAGATCCTCTCTCCTTCACCCCTCTTTAAGCCCTAATGCTAATAAATTGGTCCGTCAGCTGTTAAGCACTTGCGTGGGATTCCGCACTGGTGAAAAGTGTTTACAGACAACAGACAGACAGACCTAACTACTGTTTTTTGTAGTAAGATTCCTTGCAAACAACGACAGTTCCCTTTCAAATAGGTCGCAATTGAATGAGAGCTTGAGGAGGAGAAAACTGCGAATCAGAAGGATGATTTCTCCTGACGAAACTATTTATCAAGTTTTTATCGATTTAAGACGTCATCTTCTCTTCCATTCTCAGCTGTGCTTCTCTCTGTATCTCCCATGACTGCTGGCTGCTGACTTGGGACGTTGCTACGAGCACCTGCAGCCTTCTGGACCCTCTCACTGCCCTGCCTGGAATCGAAGCAGGACCATCTACCCTCAGGACGTATTTCTGCTCTGGCATAAATAACGCCAGAGTGAAGATGTTCCCAGAGAAAAACATCTGGACCGATTGCAGAACAAAATGTGAAAATCTGGGAGGGCAGATGTTTTTACCTCCAGATTACACTTACGCTGCTGTTTTGTTTGTTATTTCTGGCTCTATTGCGTATCATGTGGGCATGTATCGGTTTCCAAATGACACAAAGACTTGGTACAACATGGACGGGCAGGTTATCTCTCCTCCTGTACGTTGGGGTACGAATGAACCGAACAATGGCGGAGGTGTGGAGTACTATGTTCTATTCAACTACAGGGGATTAGCAGACATAAGCACATCCACTGACTTTTCGTTTGCTTGTGCTTGTGAAATATAGATGTACACCGTACATTTTCAAAGACATCCACACTCATAAGATTGTAAAAATTCTCGTGGAAACTATTGCACATAAGTACAGCCCCTCATTATACGTATGTGTTCGCTTGTGAAGTATAGCTCCCATATGGACTGTAAGAGACAATGTTTCTTTTGCTCCTGTTGTATTATCTCTGTGATTTCTCCCTTCAGGGGTTAGTTGATGGGATCTGATCTTTAATTCGTAATATACTCATAGCTCAAATAGAAATTAGATTTGCTAATGATTGAAATTGTAATCACACATTAATGTTTAAGAGTATCTCAGTATCTGACTAGTAACCTTCCTTGGAATAAAACTGAGGCATTTTCCTTTTTTTGCTAATTGCGCGACATGTTTGCGTATCTATCATCCTACATGTTATATACTAATGTTTGTGGCACTAGGACGGGTTCTAGCTTCAGGGATAGATGGCCCTATACATTGCACGTAGTGTTTACACTTTGAAATCCACCCTATTGTACTTAAAGTGAGTGTAATTCTTATTGTATTAAGCAAATGAATTATTGTTGAAGTTGTTGTTGGATAGACAGTATTATTGAGTCTATTATTTACTATTTTAGTCAAATGAATGAGATTAATGCTGGATATTACAATAGAATTAGTGAATGACATAATGCAGTGAATGACAGACATCGTAATGGTTCTGTCCATGGTCAAAATAAAGCATAGCTGGGTTAAAAATTTGTCATTTTTCCATCATTTATTTAATAATATTTTCTCACATCTTGAAGGTCAACTCAAAGAGTAAAGCATCTTTCTAGAGAACTGAATACCAACAATAAAGTGAAAGATTATTGTTATTATTATTCAGAGGAAGAAATCTGTTCACATGGAACAAGCCCACCAAAGCGGCCACTGACTTGAAATTCAACCTTCCAAAGAATATGGTGTTCATTACGGAGAAGTACGAAACAGTGAGCACATTTAGTGTAAAAATAATGGAAGGCACCTTCTCTTAACTTCAAGCAACAACACCCATGACCTGCTAGAAGACTGAGTAGAGTAGGGTGGGGGTATGGAGCCCTTTTATGGGGAAATGAAGTCTGCATCCAAAGTAATGGCATTAGAGAAATTAAACATTTTTGTTCCTGAACTTTAAGGAATCCGGTATTTATATTTAGTTTTGCATAAATGTATCATACTTTTATGTAGATGTAAATATTGAAGTAAAAAAAGCGGGAGGCCTTTTACCCATCCGAATATTGTGGAAGAAGGTTTATAGAAATCATCATTAAATGCAAAAAATCTCCATTTGCTATGTATAACACGAGTTGATGTAACTGTTTTGGTAAATGACGGAAAAGAACTGGTAACTGTGCATGTGATGTTCCCGCTATTGAATAAAGATGGCCCAGGTAACTTCACATCAAAATACAAGCAGATGAAAAAGAAAAAAATAAATAAAACAACTCCTCAGATACCTTAGGGAGGCCTCTTACCCCACCTTCCCCTACAAGAGAGCAAGCGCTTCCTGGACAGTCAGTTTGTCCTCATAGCACCCAACAGGGCGTGGATGTCACTGTAGCACTTCGCCAGGACGTAGATGTCATTGTAACACTTCAACAAAGTGTAGCTGTCATTGTAGCACTTCAATAGCGTGTAGATGAAATTGTAATTCTACACCAGGACGTGGGTGTCATTGTAGCACTTCGAGAGGGAGTTTGTGTCATTGTAGCCCACCCCCCCAAAAAAAGTCCCATCCAACTTCGCTGGTGGATGTAAGACAGGGAAGACTAGAAATAGCAATACTAGTGACATTTGTAGATATAATATATATATACACACACACACACACACACAAACAAACACACACACACACACACACACACATATATATATATATATATATATATATATATATATATGTATATATATACACACATATACCATTTTAAGATATGGCGGTTACTAGTAGCTCGAAAAACAGAAGACTGTTGTAGGAGGAAGTACATCTCAGGTGGTCCTTAAAATATATTTATTGCAGCATTTCAAAACACAAAGGTTTCATTTTCAAGCTGTAAAGACATAAAACAATAAAATTAACATTAAAAGCGCTAAATTACAAATACAAGACAATACATTATAAACGACAAAATAAAAAAAAAATAAAAAAAACTATTTGTAGCAGAACCAACCATCAAGAGAGAAAGGAAGGACAGAAGTCAGAAGGAACAAACCGGAAATGACAAAAGGCAACAGCTCACGTAAGGTAAAGAAAGAGTTGTCGAGGAAGACTGCTAAGTGTTCAATTGAGGAACAAGCTTTTTAATATTAAAACAAGGACTCCAGAAATGTCAGCAGTTTGCCATTCGGTGCCCGTCCCAATATTTCAAAATCTTTGTATTGTATATTCTGTTTGCATTTATTGGCGTATTGTCTGATGTTAGAAAATTCAGGATTAGCAAGTTTGTTACCAGTTCTGTAGCTAACGCCCTTATGACAATCAATTCTGACCCTTAGTAACCTCTGTGTGGATCCCAGATTACATCTAGGGCAATTAAACTTGTACACAACACACGAGGTCATCAAAGGGTCAAGTTTATCCTTAAATTTAAACAAACTACCTAATCTACCCAAAACATTTTATAGTCACGGTTTTTATGGTTTTAAATTAGACTCTTTATCCACATTACTTCATCGTGCCTTCTCACTGACATTTAGTTGGGAATTTTTTTTCACGAAGAAATCAACTTTCTACGTCAATATTTTACTAACAATTATTTTTCCACTACACTTTTTCACAGGTATGTTTTTGTCTCCTTACCTACAGTGTCTAAGCTTCCATTTTATGCAAAATGTACCTTTCATCCATGACAAAATTTTCTGCAGTGCACTAAGGAAACTCATATTTGATTAGATTTAATATCATCCCAACAAATCCACTCAGTTTAGGTAGTTTGTTTAAATTCAAGGATAAACTTGACCCTTTGATGACCTCGTGTGTTGTGTAAAAGCTTAATTGCCCTAGGTGTAATCTGGGATCCACACAGAGGTTACTAATGGTCAGAATTGATTGCCATAAGGGCGTTAGCTACAGAACTGGTAACAAACTTGCTAATTCTGAATTTTCTAACATCAGACAACACGCCAATAAATGCAAAAAAAAATATACAATATAAAGATTTTGAAATATTGGGACGGGCACCGAATGGCAAACTGCTGACATTTCTGAAGTCCTTGTTTTAATATTAAACAGTTTGTTCCTCAATTGAACACTTACTACTTAGCAGTCTTCCTTGACAACTCTTTACCTTACGTGAGCTGTTGCCTTTTGTCATTTCTGGTTTGTTCCTTCTGACTTCTGTCCTTCCTTTCTCTCTTGATGATTGTTCGTTTATAATGTATTGTCTTGCATTTGTAATTTACCGCTTTTAATGTTAATTTTATTGTTTTACGTCTTTACAGCTTGAAAATTAAACGTTTGTGTTTTGAAACGTTGCAATAAATGTATTTTAACGACCACCTGGGATGTACTCCTCCTACAACTGTATTTTATATATATATATATATATATATATATATATATATATATATATATATATATATATAGTATATGTGTGTGTGTGTGTTTACATGCATATACGATCACTAACAATCGTTATTGTGGAATGTGCGGTATTGCTAATTTTAGTAATTCGTACTTATATAATGAACCCAATATCATTTGATGCTACTGAGAGGAATATTCTGTGGTTGTTCAGAATCATGATACAATTTATACAACGAGAACTGTATCTGAGAGAGAGAGAGAGAGAGAGAGAAGGAGAGAGAGATAGAGAGAGAAGAAGGAGAGAGAGAGAGGAGAAGAGAGAAGAGAGAGAGCGAGAGAGAGAGAGAGAAGAGAGAGAGAGAGAGAGCAAAATTCTAAAAAAGATAATTCCGTTGATAATTTTGTTAAAGTTTTGTTCTGTAAATTTAACTATAATGGGTAACGAAAATCTACAATAATCATATGTTATGGCACATATTTTCTTCAGCCGTTATGAGATCACAGGAGAGTGAACCTATCTGTTAAGTCCCTATAATTTCATGACATTGGAATAACTACGTATTTATAGGCGATGCCCAATGAGATACGCAGAGAAAAATTAATATATACCTATACACAATTGATAGTATTAAGTAGAAATTTAGGCGCTCTGTCGAGGGAAAGCTATATTCCTCTCCGAGCTACCAACACATTGTCGCCACAACAGAAGTAATTGCTCCACATTTTAAAAGGAAAAAAAGTAATTGCTACCGGTGTCACGATAGCTATTTACCAACGGGCAGAAGCAGAGAAAAAGATGAATGGTATCCCATCACGCATGTACGGTAGTCAAAGACCTTCCTAACCATGTGACTGAATGAGTTCCGTTACTTTTAGTTAAAAAAAAAAAACGTACAGCATGGAGAACCAAACTTCTTGGACATTTAGAAAAGAGAAGACAAAATTAATAGATTTTTGAGAAAATTAAATAAGAAAGGATTTTTAGATGAAACTAAGGATCAGAAACTATTTGTGACAGGCTCTTCTTTCAGTATTTTATATGGACTCCCTAAGATGCATAAGGGAGGAGTTCCTATTAGACCCATTATGGCAGCCTATAACAGCCCTTCTTTTACAATATCGAAATGCCTTGTCTCATTACTCGGTGAATTTGCTTACAACGATTTCTCACTTAAAAATGGATATGAGTTCCAGAAAGAAATAGTTTTACAAGATGGTGATCTACATATGGCAAGCTTTGATGTAGAATCTCTCTTCACAAATGTGCCTCTAAATGAAACTATCAACATTATTTTAGACAAGATTTTTTATGACGATCATGTACTTTCTAATGGTTTTAATGGACAACTTTTTAAGACGTTTCTTGAGGTTGCTGTGCAAGACTCTATGTTTGTTTTTAATGGCCAACTCTTTTCGCAGGTAGATGGAGTTGCCATAGGCTCCCCATTGGGGCCTGTGTTCGCCAATATTTTTATGGCTTTTTTTTTAGAAAACAACTTTTTAACTAGTTGTCCAGATATATGTAAGCCTGTCTATTATAGTCGATATGTTGATGACACATTTGTACTATTCAAGGAATCTTGGCAAGGTGAGATGTTTCTGGACCATATCAATAGCCAACATGAAAATATAAGGTTCACCATGGAAAAAGAAAACAACAATTGTCTACGTTTTCTAGATATCAATGTAAGCAGAGACAATGGTGATTTTATTATTTTCACACAGAATTCATATCCTAAAAATTTGGTTTTTAAAGTAATTAACAGGCTGTTGTCACAACACTTCTCTAATCCGACGCCCTCTTATAATGTCCCAAAGAAAAATATATTTGCCACAATCCCGTTTATTTCGGACAGCAACTTTTCAACCAAGCTTAAACAAATAATTGAACTAGAATTTGGATGCCTCAAGATTCAATTGATTCCAATCAATCCACTCAAGATTGGCGTATTCTTTCACTACAAGAATAAACTGCAGAGCCTCATGAGATCTAACATTATTTATAAATTCAAGTGCCCGGGATGTCCCGGTATTTATGTTGGAACTTGCCGCAGGTTACTGCAGATGAGATATTGTAGCCATATGGGAAACAGTATGAGAACGGGCCAGAAACTGAGTAAACCTGAATTTTCCAATATAAAAAAACTATGCTTCTAGATGTAAAATCGAAGTTCATAAAAAGCATTTCTCCATTATTGGTGGTACAAGCCATAGTGATTACCTAACAACCTTTGAGTCCTTATACATCAAACGGTTTGTTCCTTCTTTGAACTCTAACGTTTCCGCTTCTCTTTATCTAGCATAACTGAAGTCGTAGGTTGGTGTGAAATCTTGGTTATTAGTTCTTCTCCTTCTCCGTTGAGTGGTTTGGTGAGAACTGGGTCTTTTTTACTGTAATAATTTTAAGTTATATTAATATTTGTAAGTAATATATTTTTTTCTCTCTCTTAACTTTATTTTTAAAATGTTTTTTTTTTTAAATTTTAACAATTCTAATGTTATTTTTACAGACTGAAGATGCACAGAGAACATGTGCGAAACGTATCATGTGAATAAACTTTGGCCTATTTGATGTGTTTTGTGGACCCTGCTGTATGCTTTTATATATCTTCACCTGGAATCCGCCTATATATATATATTGCTACGTTTATAGAACGCCTCGCCTTCCCAGCAGTGTTTTAGTTATATTTAATTATAAAAGTAGCAGCCATGCTGTCTCCTGAAGCTACTGTTGTTGGGAGAGTGGGGATGTCGTAGGAATGATATTTCCGGTCTGACGGAAGCTTAGGGTAAGAGAGGCAGGTCACAAGAGTAGCTAGGCTTCGAGATGGATTTTAGGGACTTCTACAATAAGACCTATTCTCCTTCCCAATTTGCTGGCGTTGTGTTTACCACCTTTCAGGCAATGCTCGAGGCGGTTTTTGGAAGCCCCGTGATTCGAAAGCAAGCAGTATCGCTCTCAGTCGGCTGCGGGACGTGGTCTCGGACAGAGGTCAAATTGCCAGCCTCCCAAAATATGGCCTACCCACGACGCACTGGTGGACACGAACCCCAGACCTGAACAGAGGTCGGACCGCATTCTCCTACAAGGATACACAGAATATTGCATAAAGGTACGTCTGAAAGTGTAAACTTCAACCCAGCACCTTTTACTACCATACGACTCTTGCTAAATTCATTTTCAATTCTTATTTTTACCCCTTCTACATCAAAAGCCCTTTGTCCTCATCGGGCCACGTGCTCCCCTTTGTGACTTGTTAAAGACCAAGCTTTCGTGTATACCTCAGTGAACCATTCGAGTTTACCTTCCCCAATGTTAGAGAATTAATCAGCCTTAATCAAAGCAAGAAGTCATTTTTCCTTTTATCTCGTTTAATCTGGGATTCTTTTCCAGATTCCATGAGTCACGTGCCGTCTCTGCCCGCTAGTGTGCATTAACCCAAGTGAATGAAAATCAGCTTGAATTGAATGAGACTATAAGTCCCAACGTGGGGGCCAATATCATTTAACTTTTCTCCAGGCCAGCACGGGCCTTTTTGTAAATAAATAGTTTTCAAGTAACGAGCTGAGTTTTCTGGCGACCTTCCCTCTAAAGTATTCATTAATAACTATCAGTTTACGGTAAGTTCAAGCAATTCCCTCTTGAAATCCCTATATTACTTTCTGTTTACGTATCTAGTCTCTCACAAGGCCCTATATACGTAAAAATATATATATATATATATATATCTATATATATATATATGTATATATATATATATGTATATATCATTCGAGCTACAAATGTCCTTTAATATCTAATTCGCTCTATCACGGAATTGATATATTTTCATATATGTACCGAGGGGGAATTTTTAGTTGATAATAATTTCGTACCCCCATGGGATCGAACCACCGTCCAGTTGGACAGGGAACGAAATCAGGATCGGACAGTGACGCTACCGAAACGGCTATCAAGAGAGGCAAAGGTTTATATCGATTCTGACCATTTCAAATCAACGTCGATCTCGTTGTATTTGTAATTAGAATCGATATGGAACCCCCTCCACCAAGTTAGCCGATTCGAGCGTTTGACCCACGCAGCCTTATTATGAATATTTACCACATCACCGTGATTCATATAAATCATTCGAGCTACAAATGTCCTTTAATATCTAATTCGCTCTACCTCGGAATTGATATATTTTCATATATGTATGGGATTAGTGCCGTTATGGCTCCTTGTGGTGCACTGTAGGCATTATGCAATGTTTGCAACGTCCCATCGGCCCGTGGCTACAATTACTTAGCGGTTTAGCTTGCTGTCCAACTCCTTTCCTTCAATATATTAAGCACGGAATGGCCGGAAGTGCCCCAGTGCTGGGCTTAACAGCCTACATATCATCAGGTTGGTCAAACTTCCACCCAAAAATGATTGGCCTGTTCAGAGTGAATCCCGTCAAGGCATTCGATTTTGTGCACAGAATAAAAACCTTAGAATATTACAAATAAAAATGATAAACATAAAATTATAAATAATGAAAAAAAAAATAATAATAGTAAAGAAAAAATAAAACTAATAAAAATAAAAATAGAAATGAGAAAATAATAATCATAAGCACGAAAACAAAAACAATGAAAATAAAAATTAAAAGAATTAAAAACATTGATTATAAGTTATTGATTGTCAGTTATTGAAGCGCTCATTGTAATTAAGAACAGCTACAGGCCTCGTTTAGATACTTCTACAACTTGCAAGTAAGGTTTTGTTGACGTAGGATTTGAAATCTGTACGTAGTAGGCACTTTTGCATGCTTAAGCACAGCTGTAGGTGCAGTAATGCATGTAGGTAGGAGGTTGAGAGCATATTTACTACAAGTGTTATATCACTATATATATATATATATACTATATATATATATATATATATATATATATATATATATATATATATACATATATATATATATATATATATATATATATATATATATATATATATATATATAAGATAACGTCGCATAATTTTTCATCTGATTTACTTAAGATGTCAGTTTACTTTGCTTTCCGAAGGCCGTGAAGTAGTATTTTTCTTAATCAACTTTCCCTGAGTATTTCTGATTTATGCTAGTACACTGAATTGACAGATGTGCTTAATTAAGCCGTTTACTCTTAGAAGTGGGGCTTTATGACGTATCGATGACGCAGAGCCATCCTCCCTGCTTGATTATCTTAAAAATTTGGATATCTTCATACAATGTATTAATTTGTTTTTTTTAAAGAATTTCGTATGGTCCATGATATTTAAAATGACATTTAACCATAAGTCAAACAACCATTTGAAAAAGTATAGTGGAGGATACGCTATACCTACGTAACTGATTCACGTCACCATTCCATCGAGGGGTCAGAGATGTGTATTTCTGATGACAGAAGTTCACTCTCGACGTGGTTCGGAAGTCACGTAAAGCTGTTGGTCCCGTTGCTGATTAGCCACTGGTTCCATGCAACGTAAAAACACCAAACAAACAAACAAACTGATTCACGTCACCACTTTTGTGGATGGTTGGGTGGCTAAGCGGAGAAGCTTCGACCTTATTTTCTTAAGTGAAAAAGTCAATGAAACATATATGGCAATGCACAGTACTTCCGAAAATGAGGACGAAGTTTGAAACACTTAATTAAGTGCTTTAGTGGCATGGAAATCCGTAAGTCGGTTTAAAAGTTGTTGAATTGAATTGAATATGGAATTTAGGCCGAAGGCCAAGCACTGGGACCTATGAGGCCATTCAGCGCAGAAACGGAAACTGACGGCAAAAGGGTTGATAGGTGTAACAGGAGGAAAACCTCAAAGCAGTTGCACTAGGAAGCAACTGTTAGGAGAGGTTGGAGAGTAAGATGAAGAAAGAGAATATGAAAGAGGGTACAGTAAAAGGAACGAAAGGGGTTGCAGCTAGGGGCCGAAGGCACGCTGCAAGGAACCTTAAGTAATGCCTACAGTGAACTGCATGAGGTGCACTGACGGCAAGGTTAGACAGACTTCCCGTTAGTATTGCGATATATATATAAAAAAAAAAAGTTTGCTTTCCTTGTGTTTGACGAAAGAATAGGATTTTAAATGCAGGTCATCACGATAACCCAAATATCTTGATATGTTGGAAATTGTCTATTCGTCGGGGAAGTCGTTAATCATTGTGTGAGCTCTTTCCATTATCATTAAATGTTTTTGCTTCGTTTCTTTGCAGGCAAAGTCGACTGCACATAGCAATTGCAATTATTACTCTGAGTGAAATATACCGCTTTTTACAACTCTGAATATGGCGCCGTACACTATTCAACTGGTCTACGATGCTTACAGATATAAAGAAACATAGCAAATTGTCACACTTGCCACGAAAACAAGGGGCACACTAAGACACCTGTCAGCCTTGGAGTCTACCCCGTGTCAAACAAACCTTTTGAACGAGTACACTTAGATTTATTAACAGGGTTTTACGAGTCTGACAGAGGGAATAAGCACCTCTTAGTGTTAATCGATGCCTTGATCAGATACGCAGAATTAATACCTTTGAAAAACAAAACTGCGATTGAATGTGCTAGAAAGTTTTATGAATATTATATTTGTAAACATGGAATTCCACACATGATAATCTCCGACTCTGGTGGAGAATTCAATAATCACTTTCTTAACTCCTTGTGCGAATTCCTAGCCATAAAGAAAATCAATACCATGATTTATCACCCTGAATCGAACGGGTTAGTAGAACAGGTGAATAGGAAGGTGTTAAATATCCTACGAGTTACACCTAGGGGTAACTTGTAATATCCTTTAAAGGATACCATGAATGCTAGTGTAAGCAGGTTCAATATACTTCGTAAGGATCTGGAAGAAGCTCAAATAATCATGAAAAATAATCACAATAAAACTGCCAAACAAACAAAACCATATGCAGTAGGTGATCGAATCTACATACAAATATATGTACGCAAGGGTCTGAACTGTAAACTAACGCCTAAATTCAAAGGACCATTTATCATCCTTGAACTGCTAACGGCAAATAGGCTGAAAGTTCAGAGCGTAGCACAGCCTTCTGACATTAGGACGGTTCTTATAGCACATGTTAGGTGCTAACTTGTAGGGGTAGTATGAAAAAGAAAGAGAGGAATATATATATATATATATATATATATATATATATATATATATATATATATATAAAACTTATATGATAAACCTGTATATCTAAAACTTGTGTGAAAATATATATTTTATTATAAAACATTTTTATCTGTATACCATTTCTTCCCATGTGATGGTTAATTTTAAACATGAGTAATTACATATAACTGGCTATTTCCAGGTTCCAACATGCAGCTTATCTTGTTTTTACTGGTACTGATTTTTCAGGCATTTTTCTCATGTGGGACTAGTTCCAAAACAAAGGGAATTCAGTTTAGTCATGGCTCAATCATTGAAAGAACCGAAGACCTATTTCTTACAGCAAGTAACATAATTCTGGAAGTTGATATGCAAGCGATTTTCTTGCCAGAAAACGATGTCATCAATTTGAAATCCGACTTATCTCGATTTGCTGAGTCACTGAATGAACTGCACAGGACTTACTTTCCCTCAAGCGACGAACATCCATCGCTGAGTTAATGTCTTTTGATTTGCAAAATAAGACGGGCAAACCAGAATGCTTAGCAGGCAACCTTCTTATGTGGACCGTTCCCCACACCAGTGTAGAAAGGCGTAACCATTTTATATTTGTCGCACTTAATCTATTCGGCTCCGTAGCAAGCTTAGGTCTAGGTATTTCTAATTGTCTTAAAATTAACGATCAGAAACAGAGGAATGAATTTTTACAGCATGAACATGAATTAATTTTCTCTGAACTCCGTAAACAGTTAGAATCAATAAATGAGCTTATGACGTTAGTGAATGAACATTCTAGTAACATGAATCATATCCAGGACGTGCAATATTTGCTCGCAACTTTAGCATATTACAATACGAAGATGGATCATATACATACTAAAATTTCTCATTTCATTGAAAAATCCAAAGATTATGTTGAAGCCATAACCCTCGCAACTAAAGGAGTCCTGTCGCCGCACTTGTTACCTATTAAAGACTTAACATTAACTTCAGAGACTGCCCGTGACAAACTTGGTTACACTCCTTTGTTGGAAGCACATACGATTGAGTTCTATTATAGCCTAATCTCAGTTAGCGTAGAACATTATAGAATCATGATTAATATCCCCTTTGATCCTTCTGATGTATGGGAATCCTATTAAGTAGCTCTATTTCCCAATTACATGTCAAACTTCCCCTAACAAGGAAACTTTTACGGTCGTCAGAGACCTAGAATCGTTCGCCAATTGCTACACAGCCATGGATAAAAAGGTTTACACGGCTGACTCCTTTGAATTCCGGCATGTGTCCAAGGGTTCATGTGAGTTAGACCTAGCCTTTAATGGAACCTTGCCCCATACGTGGGAACACTGCTTGGATCTCCTCTACCCTTATGACAAGTATAAGTTCGCTCACAGGCTGAACAATGGAACCTGGCTGAGATTCTCCCTACAACCGTTTCGTGTCAACCCTTCGGATGGATCAGCTACGGAGTCTCATCTGTTCATAGCTGCCGACGGCTGAAGTGGAGCAACAGCCAATTACACCGTCCACGGGATAAGAACAATCATCCGGGAGAGGTCCTATTTCACCCATTTCAGCTGGGGCACCACTCACATCGCGGACCTCCCTTTACCCTTCAGTAAGAAAGTAGCCACGCAGCTGAGGCGTTTAGATACTATGTATCCGGTCCACCGCACTTACGTTGCTAATGAGGATCTATGCTACTACGCGCTACTAGCTACGGTTTTGGCATGGTGGCGATCATCATCACTGTGACCGTATTTGTTTGGCACAGGATGAGGAGAAGAAGAATTGCTCACCAACAGAACGTCAGAGACCGTCCAGACAATCTCCACTACGCCCTCAAGGCATGGGATTTCCGCATTGCATGATCCCGGCCAATTCATGGCACGTGGTGATTTGTTTGGAAGTGCGTCAAAAGTTGATCAGTATATTGGTTAGTTTGCGAATTAGAGGACCTCCTTAACAATGCATTCCATGTGTAAAATTATCAGTACATTAATATATCAGTGCGCACCTATCTGAAGCATATATAATTTTAATCAATATAGCTGTGCGTTTGCACGCACCAGGAGTATATAGTGTACACAAATCTTTAATCACATTTATTTTAATCAATACACGTATAGACCTTATAATATCTCACATGGTACCATTAATTTTTATCCTTATAACCTTATATCAATACATATAATCTTTGTGTGTCATGTAACTACCAGAAATGCATTAGTATTTTTGTGGAGTATTTACCTTCATGACTTGCATTTATATAAGTATATCAATATAGCATATATATAACCTTTTGTTTTTAAATCCTACTCGAGTGCATAGGATTTCTACCTATATATCCCTACAATTATTTTTCTTAGTGTATCATGAATACTTTCCTTATAACCATGCTTTATTATGTTATTGATTACATTAGTCAATTATTTACCATTTGAGGAATCATGATTTTGTATTATCTATATCTGAAATAGCACTTGCACACATCCTGTGGAAAGGCATTTTCCGACCTGACTGATCTTATATACTTAATTTTGTTATCGTTACCGAACAATATGTAATATTCAAATAACATGATTAAAGTAATGTAGGACATTCCTTAGAAGTAACGCATAGCTCCTAATCAGGTCAGGGGTCAACAAGGAAAGTATGCCAAAATCCACAGTCACAGGATGCGTGTGGATGCTAGCCTACTTTGGCTCTCATGAGAAATTAAAAATGATGAGTCGTATTAACCTAAAAAGAGGTGTTCGTTCGTATACACGTATCTTTTGTTAGGTTTCCTAACCTATCGCATTGTAAATCACTCTGTAAGAGATCACTTCTGCTTCTCCCTCCACCTGTTGTAGACATCAAAGTCTTCTCTGCAAAGCCTATCTCACGATGTAACGTTTTAGAGAATATATATATATTTTTGCAACCTCTTTGTCACCACGACATACCTTCAATCAACCTAAGAAACAAAGAAAGAGTTCAGAATATATTTTCCTGAGAGAGAGAGAGAGAGAGACTGTGAATCCCTCCATGACCAAACACTGTTCGTTTGGTCATGGAGGGGTTCATAAACGTAATATATATATATTATATATATATATATATATATAGTATATATATATATATTATATATATATATATACATATAATATATATTCATTATACTCTCTCTCTCTCTCTCTCTCTCTCTCTCTCTCTCGTCTCTCTCTCCTCTCTCTCGTAGTAGCCATCTTGCTTGGTGAGACGTTCCTGTGCGAAGTCAGATTAATCAACAGATATCACAAGTTTAACATACGTCTAGAATTTGAGAAATATCTAGAAGTGTTCGTGAACTATCGGTGATAAGATTAGTGTGAAAATAGTAGGATAAAGCGTCTTCTAAGTTAGTTTATCAAGTGAAATACTGTAAATCAGAACAAGATGGCAGTAAGCTCCAACTGCGGGAAGAAATGGCGAAATTTAGCTTGCTTGGCAGATTCGCCATACGATGAGGTAGCAGGAAGGGAACTGGCATTTCTCATCTATGAGATCAGCAACAGTCCTAACCAAAAAGATACAAAAGCATTCATAGATATGTTAGAAGGATATAATCCTTCAAACTGGAACAAATCAACTGAAAACATCTTGAAAATAATTGAAGAAGTTCCAAATAAAATCCAAGTGGTCAAGAGACTCAAAGAAAATATACATAAACCAACATATTCCGACAAAGAAAATGAATAAGGTGAACCTTGTGAATATCCTAATTGATGCATTAGGAAAAAGAATGCCAAAAGCATGCAAACTGTGTAAGGTGTGGTATAGCATAGTTAATCCACAAAACCTAATCAGAAAATGTGCTGCATGCAACATTCTAACCCATCCACAATGTGCTGAGGTAATGCAAGATATGAGAAAAGATACAAGAATATTTTGCTCAACATGTCTATCATGGATAGACAATGTTATTAAATCAAGATTGAATGTACAAATAGTTGAGGATGAAGAAGAAGAGGAAGAGGAAGAAGAAGAAGAAGAGGAAAACGGAAGAGAAGAAAACAAAACTGAAATGACAGAAAAAATAAGGAAAACAAAGAACAAGATAAAAGTATGGATGCAGAGATACTCATTAATACTACATATGAGGCAATAAAGCAGCATACCTACGAAGAAATAAATTACGATATGACAACACAAAAGAAAATCCTGAAGAGGCTCTACCCAGATCTACACAATGACGGGAAAGAGGAAAAAATAGACAAAAAAGACAAAGTCTGCAACCTTTTGAAAAGAGGGAATTGCAGATTTGGAGAAAGAATGATACTACAAACATCCTAAGGTATGTCACAACTATGAAATATATGGTAAGTGTGCATACCTAGATGGCTATGAGGATGATTGCAGAGATCTGCATCCAAAAATATGCAAAAACTTAAAAGAAGGAAAAGGATGTAAGTTCAACAAAAAATGTAAATATATGCACCCTGTAGCCATGAATCATAATCAAACAAATAATCAATCAAGTAATAAAATCCAAAATAAGAAAGAAACAAATAAAGAGAGGAATAAAGAATATCAGGTAAAAGAAAAAAGCAAGCCATCAGCAAGATATGCAGAGATGTCAGCAAAAAATTTCAAAGCATCAGCTCCAAGATTCTACTCAAGAGATAATAACTGTATTTATTATGCAAGAGGATATTGCAGATACGGAGAAAATTGCAGATTCAGACACAAAATGAATGATTATGATGAAGGAAGATCAAATATTATGGAAAAGTTGGATTTTTTAATGTCAGAATTTCTGGAAATGAAAAAAAGAACAACATACCAGAACAGGAAAGAGACATGGGAAAATCCTTATTACTACCAATATTTAATGAAGGAGAAAACACGCAAACCATCATAGTGATGAATGCGCAGGGTTTAGTTACGAGTAACTCAAAAAGAAAAATAGAGTACTTGGAAGAACTAACCCAAATTGAAAAGAAAATAGATATAATGAATATAAGTGAAACCTGGTATTCCCAAGAGACTGGGAATGATGATCAAATAAAAGGGTTCCAAACTTATAGATCAGATAGAAAAAATAGGAATCAAGGGGGAACCGCAATATATGGGAAAGACAAAAAACAAGGAAAAAAAAAAACCCCCCCCCATATAAAAGAAATATAGTAACTCAGAATGTGAACTAATAGCGGTAGAATTTGAATCTGAAAAATTAATGAACATAGTAATATATAGATCTCCTAATACTAAAGAGTTTGACTTAATAATAGAAAAATTGGATGATATATGTAGAAATCACAAGGACTGGACTATTCTCCTATCTGGAGACTTCAACTTTCCTTTCGTAGACTGGAAAGAACGAATAGGAGATTGTGGTTGTACTTATACATATAAAAAAGAGAGTAATAGTAGTGCAGAAGATAAGAGGCAATTCGAAAAGCTATTAGATATGCTACTAGAATACAACATTCAACAAATAAATCACCTAGCAACAAGAAAAAAAGGAAAATACTTTAGACCTAGTATTTGTGAACGAGATGAATTATGTAAAAGAAATAATAGTTTATAATGCGAGTATTTTCAGACCATAATGTCATAGAATTTAACAGTCCATTCCAAAGCAAGTGAAAACAGAGATAAGCAAGAAATGAAAAAGTGGGAAGGATATGGAAAATACAATTTCTACAGTTAAAATATAAAATGGTCAGAAATAAATGAAGAATTAAACAAAGATTGGGGATAACATTTCATAAGTGATGACATAAGGGTAAATACGAAGATATTATATAAAATATTAGAGAAAATAGTGGATAAATATATACTGAAGAAGAAAGTATACATCAGTCATGCATACCAAGAGACAGAAGGATCTTGTTCCAGAAAATCAGAAAGTGGAAAAAAGGTCTTGCAAAAGAAAAAAATGCATGGAAAGTTATAGAACTAAAAAGTAAGATAGAAAATGCAGAACAAAAGAATTATACAATCAAAAGAAAATGAAAAACGGGACTTGGAAGAAAAAACCCTAATAAATATCAAGCAAAACCCCAAACTATTATATCAATACGCAAAAAAAGATGAATAAAAGAAGAATAGAAATAGGCCTTCTAAGAATTGAAGGGAGATTAACGAATGAAAAAAAGGAAATTTGCAACATATTGGCAGAACGATATAAGAGAGAATTCACCCCTAGAATAGATAATGAAGATAATGATATAGAAGTAAGGGATGAAAATAGTGAATATTTAGCTGACATAGATATTAATGAAGCTGATATTGTGCAGGCTATTAATGAAATTAAAAATGGAGCTGCAGCAGGGCCTGATGGAGTGCCTGCTATTTTGTTAAAGAAAGTAGTTCATTCTATCGCAAAGCCACTTGCAATATTATTAAGACAAAGTGTAGATACAGGCAAGATTTATGATGAGCACAAATTAGCATATATTACCCCTACTTTCAAAAGTGGATCAAGACTAGAGGCAAGTAATTATAGGCCTGTGAGTCTAACATCACATATTATGAAGTGTATGAAAGGGTAATGTAGAAAAATATTATGAAACATTTAATAAAAAATAATTTGTTTAATATAGGACAACATGGTTTCGTACCCGGAAAAAGTACACAAACCCAACTGTAAGTCCACCGTGAGAACATATTCAAAAATATGAAAAGCGGAAATGAAACAGATGTGGTTTATCTAGACTTTGCAAAAGCTTTTTGACAAGGTAGACCATAATATATTAGCGAAGAAAATTAGAAAACACAATATCGTGGATAAAGTAGGAAGATGGTTAAAAGAATTTTTACACAACGGAAAACCAGATAGTTATTGCAAACGATGAGAAATCGGATGAAGCCAAGGTAATATCCGGTGTGCCACAAGGTACGGTGTTAGCTGCAATACTGTTTGTTATTATGATTGAAGACATAGACGGTAATGTTAAGGATTCGGTAGTGAGTAGTTTCGCTGATGACACAAGAATAAGTAGAGAAATTACTTGTGATGAAGATAAGAACGCTCTACAAAAAGACCTTAGCAAAGTATATGATTGGGCAGAGGTAAATAGGATAGTATTTAACTCTGATAAATTTGAATCAATAAATTATGGAGACAGAGAAGGAAAGCTATATGCATATAGGGGACCTAATAATGAGACAATCACAAATAAGGAAGCAGTTAAAGACCTTGGTGTGATGATGAATAGGAACATGTTATGCAATGATCAAATATCAATTCTATTGGCAAAATGTAAAGCAAAAATGGGAATGTTGTTACAGCACTTCAAAACAAAAAAAGCTGAACACATGATTATGCTTTATAAAACATATGTTCGTAGTCCACTTGAATATTGCAATATGATATGGTACCCACACTATCAAAAGGATATTGCACAAATATAGAGAGTGTACAAAGGTCCTTTACAGCTAGAATAGAAGAAGTTAAGGACCTTGACTACTGGGAAAGACTACAATCCTTAAAATTATATTGTCCAGAAAGGAGAAAAGAACGCTATATGATAATTTAGGCATGGAAACAGACAGAAGGAATAGCAGAAAACATCATGGAACTAAAAATATCAGAAAGAGCAAGCAAAGGTAGATTAATAGTGCCCAAAACTATACCAGGAAAAATAAGGAAAGCACACAGGACATTAATCCACTATGCACCAGCATCGATAATGCAGCGTCTATTCAATGCGTTGCCAGCTCATCTGAGGAATATATCAGGAGTGAGCGTAGATGTGTTTAAGAATAAGCTCGACAAATATCTAAACTGCATCTTCCAAGATTGGAAGATACAAAATATACCGGAAGATGTATTAGCAACTCTCTGGTAGACATTAGAGGTGCCTCACACTGAGGGACCTGGGGCAACCCGAACAAACTGTAAGGTCTGTAAGGTAAGGTAAGCTCTCTCTCTCTCTCTCTCTCTCTCTATATATATATATATATCTATATATAATAATTATATAATATATATATTATATATATATATAATATATATAAGCCGAATTCCACAGGAAAATGCTAGTCGGAAATCCAAGCGCTTTCATCTTTACTCAGACATTGTCAAGGAGTTAATGAGGTACAATTGGAGAGAAAGGTCTCAGGTACAACACAAGATCAAGAATACCAGATGGTTAATTGTCAAAAGGGTAAAAATTAAAAGAGATAATCCACGATTATCGGATATCACACGGTCACAAACCTAAACAGATTGACCCTAACCGAAATTACAAAGTTTCTTTACAGTCCAAAACATGTTAAAACTGAATGTATTAATTTTGTTGCTTATATTTATCTACAACTTTTTTCATTATGAAAGCATCAAGTTTAAATAAACCAAAACTTAAATTTAGAACATTTCTATTATTTGACTTGAAACAAGATTCAATGATAATCCTTTGAACTGTGTCATTACATGGGATTAAGGCTCTTGCTTGACTCCAGTTAATAGGATGATCTAAATCTCTCATATGTACGAATAATGCATTCAATATTTGCCCAGTTCTCACAGAATATTGATGCTGTTTGAGACATTGTGAAAGAGATTTACCGGTCTGTCCGTAATAGACTTTATCACACTTTATGCAAGGAATTTCATATATGCAGCCTGGAAGATCTTTAGGAGAATTTTTGATTATTAAACTCTTGACATTAATATTACTGAAACAACATTTATGTTAAAAAGCTTTAAAATTCTAGGAATATCTAAAAACCTTTCATCATAGGGTAATTTTAGAATGTTATTCTTACTAAATTCAAGTTTGTCATTAGTTGAATATATATGTCAAAGCATATGGGGAAGAAGTTAGGTAACTTGGGTAATTCACAAGCAAGGCAAAGGATGTAAATATCCATCTTAGGGCATCATAAGTAGAAGTTTCTCACTGATCTTTTCATAAACGACAGTGAAGATCCCTATTAATATGACATTTGATATGTTGTAGCTGAGCATAAAACTACAGTAGGATTAATTAATAGTAAAATAATTGATGAATGCCCGTTTAACCCAGATATGCTTTATTTTGACCATGGACAGAACCATAATGATGTCTGTCATTCACTGCATTATGTTAATCACTAATTCTATTACAATATCCAGCATTAACCTCATTCATTTGACTAAGATAGTAAATAATAAACTCAATCATACTGTCTATCCAATAACAGCTTTAACAATAGTTCATTTGCTTAATACAATAAGAATTACACTCACTTTAAGTACAATAGGGTGAATTTCAAAGTGTGAACACTACGTGCAATGTATAGGACCACCTATCCCTGAAGTTGAACCCGTCCTAGTGCCACAAACATTAGTATATAACATGTAGGATGATAGATATATAAAAATGTCTCAAGATACTGTTGTGCAATTTGCAAAAAAAGGAAAATGCCTCAGTTTCATTCCAAACAAAGCAACGAGTCCGATACTGGGAGACTCATAACAATTAATGTGTTATTACAAGGTCCATCATTAGCAAATCTAATTTTGATTTGAGCTGAGTTTATTACGAATTGGAGGTCAGATCCCATCAACTAACCCCTGAAGGGAGAAATCGCAGAGATAATACAACAGAAACAAAATAAAACTTGTCTCTTACAGTCCATATGGGAGCTATACTTCATAAGCTCACCCACACTTATGTGTGATAGTTTCCACTAGAATTTTTATAATCTTATGAGTGTGGATTTCTTTGAAAATTTACTGTGTGCATCTATATTTCACAAGGACACTGACGCGACTGGTCAGTGGTTGCGGCTATATCTGCTAATCCACCATAGTACAATGCAACATAGTACTCCACACCTCCGCCATTGTTCGGTTCATTCGTACCCCAACGTACAGGAGGAGAGATAACCTGCCCATCCATGTTGTACCAAGTCTTTGTGTCATTTGGATACCGATACATGCCCACATGAAATATGTTAAAGCCAGAAATAACAGTTAAAACAGCACCGTAAGTGTAATCTGGGGGTAAAAACATCCGCCCTCCCAGATCCTCACATTTTGTTCTGCAATCGGTCCACATGATTTTCTCCGGGAACATCTTCACTCTGGCGTTATTTATGCCGGAGCAGAAATACGTCCTGAGGGTAGATGGTCCTGCTTCGATTCCTGGCAGGGCAGTTAGAGGGTCCAGAAGGCTGCAATTGCGCGTTGCAACGTCCCAAGTCAGCAGCCAGCAGCCACGGGTGATACAGTGAGAAGCACAGCTGAGAATGGAAGAGATCTTCAATTGATAAAAAAAACTTGATAAATAATTTCGTCAGGAGAGACCATCCTTCTTATTCATAGTATTCTCTTTCTCGCGCTCTCATTTAATTATAACCTATTTGAAAGAGAGCTGTTGTTGTTTGCAAGGAATCTAACTACAAAAAACAGTAGTTTGGTCTGTCTGTCTGTTGTCTGTAAACACTTTTCACCATTGCAGAATCCCACGCAAGTACTTAACAGCAAACGGACCAATTTATTAGCATTAGGGCTTAAAGAGGGGTGAAGGGGAGAGGGTCTTTCCCTACTCAGTTACTACCTAACTAAGAAGACCAAGCCATTTTCAAATCGTTGCTGAATATGGTAAGATATGGGTGAAAATTACATCTGGGAAAACTACCACTCGTTTGGTAGTTGACTGTAAACATTAAAGTGTGAATTCTTACGTACTGACAAGCAGGGCAGGTACAACAACATAGGAAATAACAAGAAAAGGAATAAGAAGTTCGAACGTTAGCTCGGAAAAAACACTGGTGTTAGATAACTATTACTTTAGAGTACAGTCACCTCGTCTGGGGTCGTGGCATCCGGCCTCATCGCCCGGGTACCGGGCCCCACTAACTAGTTTTTAGAAATAAGCGCGTTTCTCTGGTGGTTTCCAAAGAATGATCAGCTTTTGGTAAAGAACAGAATCGAGATGAACAAGCAATGTAACTTCAAAATGAAGATAACTTCATCTCGTGAATGGTGTGAACCAGGAAGACGTTGGACGTTATAGATGTGTTTTTAATTTTAGTGACTCGCATCTGTGAATTCCTCTGAACCTCTGGAAAGTCTGGCTTATGACAAGACTTTCCAGAATATCAGCATATTTCTAGTACAACCTCTGAAAAAGTCCCCTGACAGAAATGAAAATGTCATATCAACTAGTAATCAGCAGTTGTATTTACTCTTACATCTCATCCAGGGAAAAACCCAACTTGAAACTACAGCTAATTTTTACTTGTCTAAAGACAGAAAAATTGTATCATTTATTAATATAATTACTCCTGCTTGGACTAGGAACAGGTTTTTGAAAAGTTACCTGCGAGCAAAAAATATTTCATCGACAGAAATCCCAGGCGCAAAAAGATATATTGTCAAAATGACACAACTAGGGACAAATGCTATTCATGAGTGATGACATACACATACAGCTTTAGGGTGTGTGTGTGTGTGTGTGTGTGTGTGTGTGTGTGTTGTGTGTGTGTGTATGTATGTTTTTTTTATTCACCCTGGTCAAGTTTTTGTTTCTCATCCAATAGCATTTTTGAAAATTGTGTTGCTGTATCTGTTCCAAGTAAAGTAATTGTTGACTGCAACAATTACGAGCCACATCCAGTGCCTCAATTGATTTCTGAAATTCTGAAAAGCTTATTTGAAGACCTTTATAAGCACATCAACTGCAAACCAGTTCATTGCCATTGTTAGCACGCGCACATCAAGCACTGGAGTATTTGTGGCGGTCTGTCAGCTCTTTCAAGTTTTATCCAAAACGAATTTGTTAATGGACGAGTACAAACTAGATCAATCATCAAATGCGATATATAACTATTTTGAAGGCGTTTGGGGACCTGTTAATGTAGTCAGATTGCCTGCTACTTGTCCGTTCAGTTGAATGAAATGATGAGAAGGTTGGCTGTAAATGATGGACCAAAAAAATGCATACTGGAATAACATTAATCATACAGAAAAAGGGGGTCCTTTTCGTGGGAATACTTGATGCTGCATACACCAGTGACACCCACTTAAGTAAAGTGTAAATGTATTTCAGTAAGTCATTAGTTCGTAACTTTTCTTGCAATAAGGGAAATCAATTCCATTTCAACTAGTCTCTCTGTCGAAGAACGATATGATTGGTGCAAAGGTCAGCTCAGGAATTCGTGGGTCTGTCTACACCAGTGTTGATGTCTTGTCAATTTAGTTATCATTTAGTCTTTTAGTCATCATTTGTTAATAGTAAAGAGATATTCCCTTTAGGTGTATGAAACAGAAGTGTGGAAGCTTGACAATCCCTAAGAGGAACGCCCTTCCCTCTCTCCCAAACCATGACTGAAGTATACACCCGTGCATTATGCTTCTGCACCCACAACCACCTGTTTACTTACAAAATAACACACCAATCACTGCTTCTCAGTAATATGACTACAGTCAACATTGTGCAATTGCATTGGATACTACATCTACTTCAATGAGTGATTAATACCAACCGGATTTTATTGCATATTTAAGCTTAAATACTTGAACGGCTGTTACCTCTGGACATTATTTGAAGAGAAGGATGTGTAATTCCCATTAAGCTTTTGTCCAGTAAGGACTAATTCAAAAGTCTTTGAGTATTGTATCTTGACAGAGCCTGATCTCGTCAACACCAGCAGCACTATAGCTGAGAAGATCAACAGGCCTCCGAAACGCATTGTCACCTGAGAAGAAAAAGGTGTCCATTTAGAACATCGGTACATCATAATACTGGACTTCTATCATATAAAGCAGACTTCCTTATTTTGCTATAAAGACATATATATGAAAAAATAAAACACGCACACAAAAAGAGGGTAAAGGGGCTGGTTAATGTTTGGTTGTATAAAGTAACAGGAAGGAAATGTCGCTGCAAAATAGCCAGAAATCAAACAAAGAGAGAGGGAAAATCCGAAATTAAATAAGAGTGAAGATAATTATTGAATCCAAAGTAAGGTTTATGCAGCTATGGAAGTGATTACTATGAAAATACATGGAAAGAATTGAGCAGTTAATAAAGAATCAAATAAAGCACTGGGCATAATTTACTTAGTAAAGAGACGGTACGGCAGACTGCAACCTAGAAATGATTCGTTGTAAGTTATCAACAAGAAGGCACAGAGGGTGTTGCCGTTTGAGCAACAATACCAGGTTGAGGGTTTGACACCTGTCCATCATTCTGAGGGCTAACTCAACAATGGGGAAGATTGACAATGAGGATATTCTTGACCGTCAAATCGATCATTACAAAATTGTTGAAATAAACTGTTTGGCTGAGTGGAGCTTTCGCTATGAATCCGCTCATTCATTACTTCCTAATAATAGACATTTTGCAAAATTCACTCATCATTGCTGTTGTATCTGCCACTATTGACCATCATTGGCTTAAAGGTGCAACCCAACCAATTAATTAATTAGTACTTTACTATATATATATGTTAAAAAAGAAAGTAAATGTGTCGGTGAATTGCGATGTATCAGCTTTCTTGGCTTTGAGCAGAAAGAACCTAGCGATAGCCTTCCTCAAAGAAGGAATTGTTGAGTGTGCATTTGTGAGGCCGAGGCCTGCACAGCCAGTTGCTATGGGGGCTTTTAAGGTGTGGCTGATGATTACGTGCATTTGTGCATGTAATGATGGGTGCAATCGCCCGATACTTAGTGAGAAAGTCACACGCTCTGGAGGCAAGGCAAAAGGCGGTTTGGAGGACACCAGGTGTTGGTAGAAACCCCTCGCAGGGGTATGGCATATTTGAAAAGAGAGAAGTGTGAAGTGTATACATTTATTTAACATTAACTAATTAATTGTGTGGTGGGAAATATAATGGATATGTCTCTTTGTTTCAGATGGGTCCCATGTCATTATTCTAGAGACGGGATTCTCTAAAGACTTGACTATCAAAATGTAGTGTTGTCAATTTGAGAGTTTGGGGTGATTACTTGGACTAATTCAGGAGAGTAGAATGATAATTTACAGTTCTTTTTGTGGGTCAGACTTAGTTCTTAACATGACCTTTTTTAGTCACTTTGTTCCATTTTATGTTCATCTAGTTTAGGAAATAAATAGCATATTTGTGTATTTATGTGAATTCATTAGCCTAGTTTGATATTGCTTGCATAGAGAGACGGCCAGCTATAGGGGTTTATAGTTTGGTGGCAGTGTCTAAAAAGCTTTTTATACATTTTATAGGCTGTAGGAATGTTTTCGAAGAGACTGGTGGCTAGTTAGACATATATTTTTTGGGGAGGAAAAGGGTTATAATTATGTCATAGGTAACTCAGGGTTTTCTTTGCTGATCCAAGAGTTTTGTGTTTGGGGCGTTGAGTCTCTCTCTCTCTCTCTCTCTCTCTCTGCATCTCAGACAGTTTAGCTGGTTAGTTATTTGTGAAAATTAGTGTTCCAAGGTTATGGGGAAAAACTGTAATTTTTGGCATATTAAAGTGTTTATTGGGTGTGGTGAATACGTTACACACATTTTGCAACGTGTATACAAGTTTGGGTTCCAGTCATATGAAGATGTGAGTGTAATTTCATTGTTTCCTCTTTTCCTTTTTTTTTTTTGTTCTCTTTTTAGTGGTGATGAATTTGCTCAAAGTGTATCTTTGCTTTGATGTCTCTTGAGATTCGATGGACATTGGGGAGGTTTTGTAATAACATGACTGTTACGGCCTCTGAGAGAGGTGTCCGCTTCAGATTCGATATGAAATAAATTAAAAAAAATATTTCAACACCAACAGTTGAAACTGGGGATAGGAATATAGAAAGAAACACTAACACAACAAAGATTTATTTACAAGCTTACCAACAAAGGTAAACAGAATGGTATCTCCTATTTACATAAAATAATAGAATCTTTCACTGCATGAACTGGGGAAACAGTGAGGTAATTGAAATACTTGCTGCATAGATTAGTGACTCGAAACGATGGCTTCACAAAAGGAGAATGGTGATTGCAGGCGTCCTCTTGACTCCGTATTGCAGAAAATAAAGTCTACTCTTGATACTTAAAAGGCAGCAACTCCCCAAAACCTCTAGCAGGACATTTTCTTCTCTGAAGTCTGCTCAACGTCTAGATAACTCGGTTGTCCACTCCTGAAGACGACTAGACCAGAAACCAACTCTCGAGCAACTTTTCTTCTGATCCTTCTTCGGTCCCTTTTTCTCTTATCTCTCTCAGATGATCTCTGCTGCTGCTGATCTCTCAACTGATAATCTGATCTGTGGCTCTTACTGAGGATATCTCTCTGTGACTAACTGGTGATGCCTCTCTCGCCTACTTCGTCTGTCGTATTTATACGGCATCCTGGGACCGGGGCCAGCGACACGCGTCACAGACTCCCGAGATTTCCGGAACTTCTCCGAAGAATCTAGACAAGGTATTGCATCAGAAATTGCGGCATTTCTCACATCATGTCGGCGCCTTACAAGTTCCACAACACTCCTGCCGAATCTAGAACCAGCATGAGAACAGGCACCTCCAACAACATGCGCTAATGCCTCCTTGCTGCCAAACTTCTCGTAAATGCATTTTCCTTTCCTTTGTCTTTCTTTGCTATGAAGCAATTACCATCACAATGACCAAGGTTTTTTTGGGGGGTTATTGTGAGTTACGCCCTAGAGAGAGAAAGAGGCGAGGGTCTGAGTAAGTGAGAGAGAGAGGTGGTTTGCTGAGTGAAGCGCTTTTGCACTTTTTTTTATCTCCTCCCTGTTTTTTTTTGTTATTCTTGGTGTGACTTTTTACTGCAAACAGCTGTTTGTGGGATGATTTACTGGGCGTGGTGCATGTTTTTTTTTTATTATCTTTTATTGGGGGAAGTTTGTATTAATTTTTCTGGATTGGGTTTTGTGTGTATATAAATACATTAATGTTGTTGAGGTCAGGAAATGTCATAAAACACAAAAGCTTTCATAAAGATAGGAAAATGGTGGATGCAAAGGGTACGGCGACTTTGGTTCATCACGTCATGAACGTAAGTGCATATGTAAGTCCATTTAGGGGTATTGTAGATGGAGCACTTTTGCAACCAGTGCAAATCTTTATTGAAGGCGTGAATAATTATTTATGCGCAAAAAAACATAACGGATGATGTAGAGGCATTTAGAGAGGCGAAAGGAGTTGCAGGAGTTTCCAATTTGCAAAATGTCGTACCTGGGCTGATTAGCAAGCATTTTTAAAAGCAGCTTATGGCTCAAAGGAACACGGGGATATGATGAGGGGCCTCAGGGGGCTATATAAGATACAGAAAGGTACAAATAGCCTCGTAGAACATAGTTCAAAACTTTTTGACTCAGCGGCAGAATGGATAGGAAAATTGAAAACATCTAAATGGGCTACAGGAGGTAGTGTCTCACTTGACAATTTACATAAAGTGATCCATTTTTCAATGCTCTTGCACGATGTACCGGATGCAATAGTGGATAGTTTTGATGGAAAGATTGAACCTACTGTAGATAGTACATTTTTTAATGGAACAGGCCCAAGAAATAGGGTGCCAAGAGACAGAATTTTCTTCTCCCCATTTGTGTGCAAAAGTTAAATATAACAAAAGATCGATCGATCAAAGGCAACAACAGTTGCGCTGTTTCAATTGTGAGAAACCAGGGCACCCAAAGAAAATCTGTAAAGTTAAATATTGTGGAATGTGTAAGAGTGCGGATCACTATTGGCAATCTTGTCTGTCTAAGATACGGAAAGATGCGAGGCCTACACCTCAAAGTTCTGGGAGGTATAATGTGAGGACTTTCCAGGCAGGTCATTCCAGAGGGCAAAGAGATTAGCAAAATTTTTGGAAGGCCGATCAACAAAAAGGGTACAGGTGATTAGTACGTGCTATTGTGGTCTCGTGGGGGACGCCCCAGAGACCAGACCTATAGTTTACGCAACAGTGGAGGACGTTGATATCGCAGTATTTATTGATACTGGTGCTACCGTGAACTTGATGGATCACAATTTGTATCAATCTATGTTCTCCCATTACCCTTTGAAACCTTCAATGGAGACGGTGTGTGATGTGCAAGCCCATAGATTAAATACCCTGGGTTGTGTTCAAATACAGTTTACTCTCAGTGACAGAGTATTAATAAAACCAGTTTAGGTAATGAAAGGGATTGCATTGGGCAACAGACTTTTGCTGGGTCATCCTGCATGTAGGAGACACAAGATTTCGATCCATGCGGGTGTTAATGGAATAACAATCACAATATCTGGTGTTTTTCTTCCCTATGAGGATGGGATTAGAACTGAGGATATGGAGATTATTGAAAAAGGGGATGTGTTTGATGATGCTAATGGTGATGATACTGGGGTTATGGGGAGTGCTAATATTAAAACCCACACTGGTGATATGGGGAATAATTGCGGGAATGCTATGCGGCATATTGGAGTTCACAGTGGTAACAATTTTGGTGAATGTGACAATGATATTATGGGTGGTGATACTGATACTAATATTGATGTTACTTCTGATACTAACAATGGGGTGGATGTAATGAGAACTAAGGTTGGTGATGTTTATGGGATTGTGGAAAGGTGAGGTACTAACCACAAATATAAAGGTGTTTTATCGGAGGATATTGTGTTAATGCCCGGTTCAAAGACTATGGTAAAAGTCAAATTGAGGGAAGTGAGAAAACCTACGGATGTGTGTTGTTATTGAAAATAGTGAGAAGCTTAGAGGGGTTATTAGCACGGCATCAGTGAACGGTGTATCCAAGAATGGGATTACATGGTTAGAATTATTAAACTGTAATGATACAGTTAGTAAATACCAAAGGAATACATATATATTGGACCTCCAAGATTGGAGTAGTGATAGTGGTTCAGTGGCTATTGTAGAGGGTAAACCTGAGTTTTCAGAGGCAGAAATGCAATCAAGGAAACGAATGTTTAGAGAACATTTAACTAATGCAGATTATAGTGAGAATGTTGAAATGATAAGCAAGCTCTTGGCAGAATTTGGGGATACGGTAGCCTTACAAGGTGATAAATTGAGGTTGACTAATGTGTTAGAGCATAAGGTAAATTTGGAGAGCGGCACAAAACCTATTTATATTCCTGCATACCGCATACCTTTCAAAATCAGAGAACAGGTAGAGAAAGAGGTCAATAGATGGGAGGAAGAAGGAATCATTAGACCTAGTGTGTCTCCTTACAACTTTCCCTTGTTAGCAGTGCCTAAGAAGGACGGTTCTGTCCGTGTATGCGTCGATTTTAGACGTTTAAATGAAAAGACAATCCCTGACCGCTATCCAGTCACGTGCATACCAGATCTTTTTCTTGAAATCGGGGGGCATAATATTTATAGCTCACTTGATTTGGCGCAGGGTTTTTTGCAGGTCCCTCTTAGTGAAAGTAGCAAGGAATATATGGCTTTTTCAGTGCCCAAGGGACACTATGAATTTACATGAATGCCGTTCGGTTTATCGGGCAGTCCGATGACTTTTACCAGGTTGGTAAATACAGTTTTGCACGGGTTATTGGGTAAAAATGTTTTCGTGTTTATGGATGATATTTTAGTAGCAACGGACACGATCGCACAACATCTGGAAGTGCTTAAAGAAGTACTTAGGAGGCTTAGATTAGCGGGGTTGAAAATTAAGCTAGCTAAGTGTTCATTCTTGAAAAAGCAAATCACATATCTAGGCCATGTCATATCTAAGGGAGGGGTAAGAGTAAATGACGATAAAGTCAAAGTAATAGCGAATTTTCGCACCCTGAGATCAAAGAAAGATATTAAGTCATTCCTGAGTATCGCCGGTTTCTTCAGAAGATTTGTGAAAGGGTTCTCTAATATAGCAGCTCCCCTAACAGATGTTTTGTGGGAAGATGTTCAATTTCAATGGAAGGAACCCCAGTCGGAGAGTTTTCAAAAGCTTAAGGACGCGTTAATGAATCCCCCTGTTTTGAAGTTTCCAGATTTTAGTAAATCTTTCACATAAGTGACCGATGCCAACCAGGAGGGTATAGGTGCTTGGCTTATGCAAAAGTTTGATGGGAAATTCCATCCCATAGCCTTTTATAGCAGGAAGTTCAGGACAAAGGGCAGCAATGAGAGATCAATGGCTACCATAGATAAAGAAGCCTTTGCAATAGTATCGAGCTTGGTTCATTTTAAAATGGGATATGGCAAGATGAAGACGAGATTCTGGCAGACGCAAAAGCGTTTCTTAGAGGAAAATTAGTCAGGAAACGTTATAAGTTGCCTTTTTCGGGTTTGGAGTTAGAAGGTAATCTAATGGTTAAGAAATTAAATATAAATTGAGAACCAGTGAAAGTAAAGGAGATACGACACAGATCGTAATTCCAAAATTCCTAATTCCAGTGGTTTTGGATATAGTACATTGCAGGTTCGGTAGTCCACACTTGGGGATAGAAAAAACGTATAATGAGGTTCGTGCTAAATACATTTGGAAAAACATGGGGAAAGATGAGGAAAATTTTGTGAAAAACTGTACAGTGTGCAACGCATGCAAACCTGCAAGGATAACTTCATGCAAATTAGGATCATATCCTATACCAAGAAGACCTTTTCAGAGAATACATATGGATATCCTGGGAAATTTTTGTGAGTCTACATATGCGAATAAGTACTTCTTAGTAATAATAGATGAACTTACAAGGATAGTAGAAATTTTCCCAATTAAGCATAAAACGGCTGAAGAAGTGAGCTGTATCTGCAAATGATACCATTTTTCAATGGTATCATTTGCAGATACAGCTCACCAGAAGTTCTATTGACCGACAATGGCAGAAAGTTTGTGAACAAAACTTTGGAATGTTTAGCAGAAGTCATGGGGATACAGACAGTAACAATTATTCCATACAGACCTGAGGCTAATGGGTTGTGTGAACCAGCGAACAGGAAAGTGCTCGACGCTCTCAGGAAGACTGTAGGTGGTAATGATAAGAATTGGGACAGATATATTGATATTGTTAGACATAGTATTAACACTATTGTTAGTGATTCCATTAAAATGTCTCCATTTGAAGCTTTGAGATGGGAGGCGACATGAACTTATATCTCTTGCGGTGGCGAGGTTGGCTCAGGCTTCACTGCCAGTCCTGGAATTGAGAGGTCGATGGTTCGTACCTGTCGGTCAGCAATTCTATTATCGCTTAATAAATTCTCCCTCGGTCAAACATATGTGAAAATATATTAATTCCGGGGTAGAGCGAATTAGATATTAAAGACATTTGTAGTTCGATATATGTAGATAGGAATCATTGGTAATGTGATATGGCGTATAATAGACTACGTGCGGGCAAAAGCATTACCACGCTACCGAGAACGAGAGGGCTTCCTGCAGTCTCCAAAACTAAAATACCTGGGGCGTGGCAGGCTATTGAGATGGGAGGGCGGCTGGAACTTATATCTCTTGCGGTGGTGAGGTTGGCTCAGGCTTCACTGCCAGTCCTGGAATTGAGAGGTCGATGGTTCGTACCTGTCGGTCAGCAATTCTATTATCGCTTAATAAATTCTCCCTCGGTCAAACATATGTGAAAATATATTAATTCCAGGGTAGAGCGAATTAGATATTAAAGGACATTTGTAGTTCGATATATGTATATGAATCACGGTAATGTGATATGACGTATAATATGACTACGTGCGGGCAAAAGCACTACCACGCTACCGAGAACGAGATGGGCTTGATGCAGTCTCCAAAACAAAAAATACCTGGGCGCATCAGGTATTTGAGATGGGAGGCGGCATGAACTTATATCTCTTGCGGTGGTGAGGTTGGCTCAGGCTTCACTGCCAGTCCTGGAATTGAGAGGTCGATGGTTCGCACCTGTCGGTCAGCAATTCTATT
>NC_061088.1:80901157-80906157 GCF_015104395.2 Macrobrachium nipponense
AGTACAAGTTCATTACTTAAATATTCTAGCACAGAGTCAATAGGGACTTTTGTAAACAAAGAACATACATCAAAACTGACAAAAATATCGCTAGGGTTTAGTACAATGTTATTTAATTTTTCCACAAGATCAAGAGAATTCCGGATGTGTGAATTAGATACAGTTCCTAGTAGCAGGGATAACAGTTTAGTAAGATATTTAGATAGTTTATAAGCAATTGATCCTACAGTACTAATAATTGGGCGCATAGGTTTGTTTTCCTTAAGAGTTTTGACTAGGCCATATAAATAAGGTAAAGAGGGACACTTTGCAGTTAACTTATACAAAAGTTCTTTTTATCTTTAAGAATTTGTTTTGATATTGATATTATTTTTAATTTTTTATTACTTGGTTCAACGGATTTTTTACGAGCTTTTTGTAAGTTATTTCATCCTCTAGTAAAGTATGCATGCGTGATAATGTAGTCAGTTTTGTCAAGAACACTAAACTATTGGATTTATCATCCTTGGTAATGTGTAAGCTATTATATTCTCCAATTCTTTTAAACTTTTTCTGTAGCGAGTGGGAAAGTTATTTTCATGATAGGCATGCGTAGCACTATATGTCAGGAATGCTGATATGTCTTGTTGGGTGGTGTGACATCAAGATCCTTACCTTAACAGGTCAACGTTCTTCCTGTTGTTATGGCCTTTCGTCTGAGGTGACTTTGAAACTGGATGTAGAGCAGTTTCAGGGCCGTGTACGGTGGGTGCGAATTCATGCGTCCATACGAGCTATGTCCATTCATAATAGCATGTAATTAGCCAGAACCATATAGACCGTTACGGGGAGAGAAGGCAGATGCCGGGATGGCTCTGTGAACGTTTTTCTCTTGTCTTGTTAAGTGAACTGGCTGAAAATGGGTAAGAACTGTATTTTTGATATTTTGCAAAGATGTTCTATTTCATTTAATCTTTTGACTTTGTATTTACAATTGTGTATGCTTATAGTTTGTTCCTCCTGTTCTTTTAAGCAGGCGGTTCTAGTGGAGGGAACAGGTGGTTCTGGTAGGGGGCATATTCTGGAGTGAAATGGTTTGAATAATTAATAAATAGACTGTTAATTACCGGTGGTTATCTGAGTTATCTGAACTTTGAGTTATCATTCCATTTAATCATCCTGTAAGAACCTGAGTTATTCAAATAATACCTTGCTTTTAAATAAATGTATATTTTTGTAGTTCCGACTCTTGATTTGATGACCTAGTGAAATGGAGAGAGAGAGAGAGAGAGAGAGAGTGTTGATTTCCTTTGGTAGAAATATAAAACTCCAGAAACTGCGTGCTGTGCTTTATTCCTATTCCTTTAGAATTTCTATATACACTGACTAACTTATTTACAGTTTTATAGTTAAGTAAACAAAAGATAAATATCATACGAGTAATGTTACAATAGATTGGATATTTACAGTAGAGTAGTTAAGTTGTTTTCAGATAACGTATGTACACAAACAACTAAACAAGTAGTTAACATAAACATCCCCCTTTCTTTGGGTTTTGACAAAAATAAGAAACTAACAAATTGATACAACATAAGGAAAGGAAACAAGTAGGATCACATTGTAAACATTAAATATAAAACAATAAATTATTCGCCCTTCATCTTTTCTTGCAGACGAGCTGATCTTCTTGGCAATTTAAGGCATGTCGCAAATAGGATGATAGCTTGTTTGTTCATCATTAACGCTGGTTTCCCTCAATTTTACTAGTTTCTTCCATTTCTGGTATTGCCGATGAATCCTGTGGAGTTGGACGGATATGAATTCTATTTCTTCTATAAATTCCTCCTTCTTTTCCTTCAATTATATAGGATCGGTTTCCTTGTGCATGGCTAATGAGCCCTTTTTCCCAACCCTTCTTGTCTGGATTTTGATAATATACAGGTTGCCCCTCGTTTAATGGCGTCATATCTCTTGCAGTTTTATCATAATATTTCTTTATGGATTCTCTCCGGGTTTTCCCTTTTTTGAGAAACTGGATTGTCATTGTTCATAATTTCAGGAATTATCGATCGTAATTTACGTCCAAACATCATCTGAGCTGGACTTAAGTTTAGAGTCTTGACGTGGTGTATTCTCAGCTCTAGTAACGCCAAATATTGATCTTTACCATCTGCATGCGTCTTCTTCATCATATTTTTTACTATTTTAACTGCCGCTTCAGCCTTCCCATTTCCTTGAGGATGTCCCGGAGATGACATCCTGTGCTCTATACCCCACTCTTTAACAAAAAACTTTAAACTGAAACGAGCTGAATTGTGGTCCTCCATCGGACACTAATTGGGTAGAATACCGTATCTAGCAAACATCTTCTTGATTATCGCTATCACATGATTTGAAGTTGTTGACGTTAGAAACTCTACTTCAGTGAATGAGGAATAATAATCAACAATGACTAGATAATTTCTTCCAACAATCTCAAACAAATCTAATCCAATTTTATTCCAGGGTCTGCCTCCGTCATCAACATCCATCAAACGATTCCTTCTGGTTTCGAGGTTTATACTGCTGGCAAATGTCACATGAATTGACCATTTGCTTTTATTTCTTTCGACATCCCTGGCCAGATATTGCATCTCTTGCTCGTCGCATCATGCTATCGTAACCAAGATGAGCTACATGAAGTTTCGTTTTGATGGAATTTCGTAGTTTACTAGGAATCAGTATACGAGTTCCCTTAAGAATGATGCCGTCTTGATAACTCATGGAATCTCTAAAATCGAAGTAAGGCTTTAATACTTCCGGAATTTTGTCTTTGCGATCAGGCCATCCTTCCTTGATTACAGACAATAATTCTTGCAGCTCTTTGTCGTTTGTGGTGGCGTCTCTTACTTCCTTTAAAATTGAATCGGGGTAATTTTTCAGTTATCATCCTTACCAATGTGTCTCTATTTTCCTCTTTGGGGCAGGCCCTGCTAAGGGTATCGGCTAACAATAGGCTTTTTCCGCTTTGTACTGAGATTCGACGTCGTACCGGTCAACCTCATCATTAAAAACTTGTAAACGCATTGGAGCTTGACTTAATGGCTTTTCGAGGATTGAAGAAAGAGGCTTATGGTCATTATTGAACAATAAAACACGTCGCCCAAAGTATACTGGTCAATCGCTCTAAACCAAAAACCACAGCAAGAACTTCTTTTTCAATCTGAGCCCAGTTACGTTCGTTTCCAGCTAAGGTCCTTGATGCGTATTCTATTGGACGTCCTTCCCGCGATAATGGACTGCACCAATACCATCCTTGCTGCTGTCAACCTGCAATACAAGCTCCTTACTTTGATCAAAAATAGCTAGAACTGGTGTACAGGTGACCTTTTCTTTGATCACTGAGAAAGCGCGATTGCACTCATCATTCCATTCAAACTTTGAGTTCTTTCTTGTCAGCTCTCGGATAGGTTCTAAATCATCAGCCGATTGGGTAAAAACCTTGATAGATATTGCACCATTCCCACAAAACCTCCGAATTCCCTGAATATCGGTAGGGGCAGGCATTTCTTTAATGGCCTTTACCTTATTTTCATCAACCGTCACACCGAATGATGTTAAACGATGTCCCGATGAACGCGATTTCCTTTTTTTCTATAAACAGATTTCTCTTCATTTAGTTTGATCTTTTTTTCTTGACAACGCTTCTGTAGTGACTGAAGATTTTGTTCGTGGATCACGCATTGCGTCGTGTTCCTCATTTCCAAAACCATGACCACAATATCATCAGCTACACAGTATACACCCCGAAGCCCCTCCAATGCCTCATTTAATTTTCGCTGAAATATTTTCACTGCTCACCTTCAGCCGAAAGGTAGACGAGCCCATCGATATCTACCAAAGGGGGTAATCATTGTTGTTAACTTGCTGGATTCTTCATCCAGTCGTATATGCCAAAAAGCCTCTTGAACATCCAGTTTGCTAAAATCTTGGCATGTGTTTTAGACTTGGCAGTATATCCTCCAAAATTGGTAATTTGTAATATTCCCTTTTAAGAGCTTTGTTGAGTGGCTGAGGATCGATACATATTCTTAACTTTCCATTTGTTTTTTGAACGACTGCCATTTGACTAACCCAGTCAGTTGGTTCAGTCTCCGGAATTAAAACTCCTCTTTTCACAAGAGAGTGTAACTCTTTTTGAACCTTTAATTTTAATGCAATGGGTAAACGTCGGCACGGTAATATTCTTGCTGGTAATGTAGAATCTACATTAAGTTTAACCTCTCCAAGGTCACCAAGGTCGCTCATCTCATGGTCTATGTCAATTTTTGATACAAATGCTTTACCGTTGACAACAACGAATCCATCTCTTGACATGTCTTTGACCCAAGTAAACACATTAGGTCATTTGAAACCACAATGAAGGTTACACTTCTAATTTCATCATTTTTGGGGTTCTTCACATTCAATGCGTCTCGCCAATGGGCTCTTTTTCTTGAAAATTACATTTATCGCCTGAACCTTGAGTTCTATTCAAAAATGAATTAAATGGCTGTTTGTATGTAATTTTCCAAAAACCTGAAGGACTGTAACACTTCACTGGTACGAGGACAACAATACTCTTCTAATCTCCTAATTACATCATCAGGATTATCTTTCTGCTCCTCTGTTTCAAATTAAACTGGTCAAATATTTCTACCATGTGGTCCTGCGCAATGGAGTATAATTGCAACCTTCGTTTTCTTGGGTTTAGAACTAGCTCCGCTTGCTGTCATATAGATGTCCACTTGTCTCCTCCATTTTTTGAAAGTATCAGCAAGATTATCATCCAAGGGTCTAGTGGTGGAGGCAAACGAAACACAGATTCAGCCATTTTCTTCAGAAAACACGTTTTGTAGCAATAGTCTTCTTTCTTCTTTTTTTTCTTTTGGATTCTTTAAATAACCGCTGCCACCATGTTGATTTCCTTTGGTAAAGATAAAACTCCAGAAACTGCGTGCTGTGCTTTATTCCTATTCCTTTAGAATTTCTATATACACTGA